>NC_133327.1:618445019-618745019 GCF_042186555.1 Aquarana catesbeiana | reverse complement strand
AAACTCTCTGAAGAAAAAAATAAGCATTTTAGCTCTGTACATTTTTCCAAAAAGTATTGAAAATAATCGGAGGCTAAATCAATTTTACTCATCCCTGTTTGTAATGTGTGGGCAGCTTAAATGTACATAGGCATCAGACTCTGCAAAAAGCTTGCAGTTGCATGCAGAGAATATCTTCATTATTTAAATTAGATCCCCATTCCTCTTTTTAAAGCAGAAGGGGTGGGTAAAAAGTACATTAAGATTGATCATCACAGATCACATGGTACAGAGCTGCTGTACACTTGATGATCATTTCTGATGACATTTATAAAACAGCACTGCAGAAACAGACATCTACTCCATACTTTTTTTTTTTTTTTTGCAATATAGTGGGCGGGCAGGTGGCGGTTAAAGGAACCATAAAGCCCTTCACTAAACAAGTGAGAACCACAGCAGAAGTTGTATTTCCATTACAAATGCAAAAGGAGTGTATTCATCATTTTAGGATAGTTGGCAGAGCCATGCAAATCATTTCCCAGCTCACTGTTGGCGCCATGAAAAAGGTAAATAGACCCTGAAGACCCCAATATAAAATGGCCAAGCACCTCTGCCATAAATTTGTTTCTTTATGTTGTGCTGAAAAGGGTCAGCAATTGATTTGTGAAGTAATAGTAAATGCACTTACCAGATAGTTGTCATCCTGGAATGCATAGTGCAGCGTGGTGGTCCACTGACTGTCTCCGTTAACCAGGACATCTCTCTCTTCCCGAAAACAGGCTGTCTGGGGAGCAAAAAGAGGTCCTGTTATACAGCTGTCCACCCAAACCTCATGTTCATATCATTACATAAAACAGAGTGTTTAATTTATTACAATTCTTCATTAATAATCCAAAACATATTTGGCAGCACCTGAACGGTCTCTATCCTGCTGCAAACAGCTAGCTTACTCGTGTCTTAAGCTGTCCATAACAACTGACTAGGTTCCCCCATCTACACAAATTCGAGGTGGATGGAGGCATCCTCCTCGCTGCGTCATTGTATCCTGATAGCGGGGAGACTTGTAAGCAGGTGCAGTCTGTTTCCTCCACTGCAGGTGGCCCCCAACAGTAGCTGTTCTGCAGCTAGAGAGGCAGTCATGGTAAACAGGGTTCCTCTATAGTTTCCCATGGGCACTGGGGAAGCAATCCGTTTGGACACTAGTGGCCATCTTGGGTCAGGCAGAGCCTATTTAAGGCCCTGGCTCCTGGGTTTGGCGTGCTTTATATGAGTGGGTAGCGAAAGGGAAAGGTACTAGTGATTGGGAAAGGTTCCTGAGGAGGGAAAGCGCAGGGTCACAACTCTTTTGGACATCTTCCTGATTGGGCTTGAGACAGCCAGGCCGCATTCTGTCCCTCTCAACAGACACTGTCAGTCCGGCTAAGACCTTCTCCTGTCACATTGCTGGCTGATCAGTGCTGACTGAGTGGCTAAAATCTGACAGGGTGGTTGAACAGAAGTCGATCGGTAGATTGACTTCTGTTCAGCCACAGTGCTGAACCAGGCAAATTTTGACCCATTTATGGCCAGCTTAAAAAAATCAAAATCTAAAATTTAAATCTTTAATTGATCATTTTTTTTCAAGCCTTAAAGTAGAATGACTTTTACCTATAGGTAAGCCTATATTAAGGCTTACCCTATAGGTAGTGTAAATATCTCCTAAATGTGTATCGTTCAAGAGGTATTTGCTGTACATGCAGCCAGTGACATCACTGCGCATGCGCTCTGAAGAAACGGCCACCCGTGCTGTTTCTACAGAGCCCTGTCCTGTGACAGGCTGACGTCATCGCGGCTCTGGCCAGTCACAGAGCCAGAGTTGCGAACCCAGAAGCAAGACGGTTGAAGATGGAAGTGGCCTCCAGCTCTGACATCTCGGCATGGGAGGGCTTCATTTACAACCACTTTACCTAAAAGAATTCTTGGCCAGTCACAAAACTAATAGGAAAGAATTTTTGCTGAAAACTGAGCCCTAAAGAAACAAATATATATTTAAAATAGATTTATAAGACCTGCTCAAACCACCAAGAGGGAGCAATGCTGTTCAGTCAGCCTTGTGATTACAGTAACCCTGCCAGAACACACAGGCAGGTTGATGGCCTCAATTTTCTCCACTGAAATTCAGCAGCACAACCTTTGGTCATCAGCCTACTGACTGGGTGGCGGAGGAGTAACACCAGACTAATGAAATCATTGTCCTGTGTTTTTCTATGGTAAACAAATTCTAGTGTTATGCTGGCCATATATACATCAATATTTTATTTAAAATTCAATCCAAGCATATAGCCGTTTGGATGTCAACTACGATCACCAAACAGTAAATTTGCCTACAATGATCTAATCACTTCTAACAACGAAAGTGAAAATAATCATTGTGTGCTTTATTTGACTGATTAGTTGTAGGAGAAATAACATGAAATGTAGCTTTCCTTGCGTCGTAATAAATTCAAATTGGTGTAGGGCGTTCCAAAGGATGGGAGAGGCTCAGGAAAAGTCGGAGGCGAGCACGGGAGGAGATGACAAGGGAGCAGGAGGTCTTGGGAGAAAGGTGGAACGAAGAGAACGATTTGGTTGATATTTTGAGACTAGGCTAGTGATGTGGAGCAGAGTTGTGGATGGCTTTGTAAGTTATCTAAATATTGCAAAAAACCAACAGCTTTTTTGATATATACTGTATTTATTGGCGTATAACACTCACTTTTTCACCTTAAAAATCGGGTGCAAATAGCGTGTGCGTGTTATACGCCAATACTTCAATTTTAGCTGCCTCAGAGGGGACAGGGAGCGGGGCAGGATGAGCGCCGTCAGATTACATTCAGTGAGAATCTCCTGTTTACTTGGCGGCTTCTGTAATAGGAAGCCCCGTCTCCTGGGCCGCTATTGGACCACTGTTCTGTTCGATCAGGCTGCACTGATGGCAATGGTGAGGCTGCCGCATTGATGGCAATGGTGAGGCTGCCGCATTGATGGCAATGGTGAGGCTGCCGCATTGATGGCAATGGTGAGGCTGCCGCATTGATGGCAATGGTGAGGATGCTGCATTGATTGCAATGGTGAGGCTGCATTGATGACACTTGTGAGGCTGTAGATGGGCATTGATCAGGCTGCATTGATGGCAATGGTGAGGATGCTGCATTGATGGCAATGTTGAGGCTGCATTGATGGCACTTGTGAGGCTGTAGATGGGCATTGATCAGGCTGCATTGATGGCAATGGTCAGGCTGCAGATGGGCACCAACTCTTATTTTGCTTCAAAGTTTCTTATTTAAAATGTAGTTTTTTTTCCTGAAACTTCCCTCTTAAAGGGGTTGTAAAGGTAATTTTTTTTTTTTTTTTAAATAACAAACATATCATACTTACCTTCACTGTGCAGCTCGTTCTGCACAGAGTGGCCCCGAACCTGGTCTTCTGGGGTCCCTCGGCGGCTGTTTCAGCTCCTCCCCGCAAGCATTTACCACCTTAATGCGAGCTCCCTCGCATGGTGGTGAGTGCTTGCGGGCGCGCTCCCGTGATACAGCCGGCGGCTATAGCCGCTCGCTGTATCACTCGGCCCCGCCCCCCGGCGCGCCGCGTCATCGGATGTGATTGACAGCAGCGCGAGCCAATGGCTGTGCTGCTTTCAATCCATCCACTGCAGCCAATCAGCGACCAGGCTGAGCTGCAATGAGGACGAGCAGCGAAGATTCGAGGCGTCAGGTAAGTAAAACGGGGGGGCTGGGGGCGGCGGTACTGTCAAAAGTTTTTTCACCTTAATGCATAGAATGCATTAAGGTGAAAAAATTTTTATCTTTACAACCCCTTTAAAATGAATGTGCGTGTTATACGCCGATAAATACGGTATATATATTTTTTAATACAATCATTTTATTGAATAAGTGGGTATATGGGAAGCGTTAGGAGTGACCAATATTACAATATGATTGTACAATCTGACTGACCAATCCTCCCACTGTCTCCAATACAGTTTACCCAAAATTCATCTGAAGAAAAAAATAAGCATTTTAGCTCTGGACATTTTTCCAAAAAGCATTGAAAATAATCAGAGGCTAAATCAATTTTACTCATCCCTGTTTGTAATGTGTGGGCAGCTTAAATGTACATAGGCATCCGACTCTGCAAAAAGCTTGCAGTTGCATGCAGAGAATATCTTCAATAGGTGTGAATGGTACCACCCTGAAAAGAAAAACATATAAGCATAACACACCAACAAAAAGGGTGAAACTAGGCCAGGAATAAGGTGACATCTCCCTAATGGGGACACAAAAACCTAACCTTTAAAACCTAAATATAGGATGAGGAATTGAAGCACAACTATTCTTTTTCCTCTAGTCACTTTTACGAAAGGTCCACCTATAAAAGTCATTGGACAAATGCAGCTGCCAGTTGACTCCAATATAAAAGCATAAAAATACACATTAGGCAATCCAGCAGTCATCACATTTTGAAGGTGTATTGAGCTATTAAAATCAGATAGAGGTTTTAACCCTTCCCCATTCTGCCCTATAGTCTGTCTAGAGTAGTTCTTTAACTTTCCATCTTCTAGAATAAAACACTACTAGCATACCAACATGACAGAAAGCATAACAGTGGTGCCTAAGGAAGAAAAGTTTATTTAGAGTAATACAATGGCGAAATTATCTGGCGATTGTCCAAGCAATGCTCTGACAGGCGCAAAGAAAAAAAATATGTAAAACCCTAATAACGCTGACAAATGAAATTCCCAAATGAGACAGAAAAATCCAAACTCCCAAACCCATGTCACAAAAAATACCAGAAGGCCTCAAGCAAGCTGTGTGGGCGATTATCTGGACATTTCAAGAGACATGAGACACACACCCCAAACATGTCTGCCTGTCACCAGGTCTTATCTGCTCCCCAGAGGAAGGAGAGAGCCAAAATTCAGACAAATTTCACATACTCAGCATAAAGGTAAACTATAACGGAGAATCTAAAGAGGCCGCTGGGCTAAATCAGTCTCAGCAGACAGACTTGTACTGAATGAGGAAAAGTTCACTATAGAAGACTACTAAGCAGGAAGAACTGTCTGTAATAAGCGAGGACGATCAGAGAAGTTTTGCCGCAAAATTACCAACTTCCCCTTTGGCAAAATTAACCACAAAAATACACTGGAGTCAATTAGCCACTCAGTACTCCAAGCTTTTGCCAAAGGCACAATTGGACATTTTGCCGTAAATTCAATTTAGCTTAACGTTGTTCATCCTTAGTACTAAGCAAACGCGGGTTAAAGCTTATTTATAAGCTCTATATAATGGCTTGGGGACTGCTTCTAGAGGAGGGTGTTAATTGCTGCATAAAAGACAGGAATCCATCCCCAGATCCTTTTTTTTCTGTTGTCTGTGTCCCATTGGGGGGATTTTTCTTCACTTTCTCTCTTGTAGACACAACAAGAAGCGAGAGGAGTCTCTCCAAAGCGAAGGGAAGTCCTCTTAGATATTTGTCACCAGAACAGGTGTCCCCGTTCAGATACCTCCCCCCTATTCCAACGACAACTCGAAGCGGTAGCAAATGTGGACTCTCCCTGCAAGGTAAAGGCATAGGCTCCTTTCCCACAAACAGACCGATCAGGTCCGCCTGTTTGTTTTTCAGGCAGGCCTGATCGGACCACTCTTTGTTCCCTAAGGGGAGGTGGATGTAAATGGACATGTGTCCGTTTACATCCGCCTGCATCTGATCCCCCAAAAACAGACGGACAGGGATTCGGTCCCCATTCGTCTAGCGGATTGATCGGATGACAGTTGGATGAAAATGGACTTATTGTCCATTTCCATCCAACTGTCATTCGATCCAATCCACTAGATGGATGGGGACTGATTCCCCATCAGTCTGTCACCTCCTGTCCATTTCCATCCGACTGCCTCTGGATGTGTCCATGTCCGCTCTGCGGTGGACAGAGTCCCCACTGAGCAGGTGGACTTGCTTGACGGAATCTCCCCTACGTGAAAGAGGCCATAATGTGCTAGTATGCATTGACACATAGTCACGGTAATGGCAAAGAGCTCTGAAGTAACGGCACGGTTATGCTGGTCCTTTAGAGTCCATGTGCCGGTGACGCTAGAATATCTCCTAAACAGTGCAGGTTTAGGAGATATTAATTTTACCCACAGGTAAGCTTTATTATAAGCTTACCTGTAGGTAAAAATAAACAAAGAGTTTAATACCATGTTAAGCTTTAGGTTCCGAGAGGGGAACCTATAGCTGGCCATAAATGGTTAGTTGTTTTCATTCAGCTAGAAGGCTGAACAAAGAATTAACAAATTCTTCCATCCACATAAACAAGGTCCTGCTGGGACACTGTATTGTGGCAGCAGCGCATGCCACTATCCCAATAAACTGATCAGTGGCTACAGGTAATCGTGTGCATGCGCTGAGCAATGGAAAATTTTCAAATGTGTCCCTGCAACAGTGAATCAAACAAACAAATTATGTTGAGTCTCATTAGGAGAGGGCACGAAAGAGCGGCAACACAGGAGCACAAATGGGAGACAGGGATAGAGAGTTGTCACTTAATAACAAGAAGGGCCTGGTCAAGGATCTTCACGGTGGGATTGCTCAGGATTATTTCATATTTGAAGAACATTGAAAATGATTTTTGCCATTAACATGTTAAAATTTTAATGACATTTTTGTGATTCGTTTTACATGTACCTTGAAAACTATTTTTCGTAATCAAAAATTTCACCGCTTTCTCTAGCAAAGATTTCATCGTCCACAGTGGCATGTTAGGGTGAAGATCTGCTGAAAGCAAACGACAGGGCTGAATCTTTATAAAAACAGGGCCAAGGATGTGATAAAAACATCAGCCGTCGTTGCAGAAATTGCTCCTTCGCCCGTAGCAGGAAAAGTACAGAAGTTGTGGAATTTCGCCTGAACTTTTTAACCTCTCTGCTGAGAGCAGTTACATTTCAACAAGGTTTTTCTTGGCAACATCATCCTTAATCAAGATGAGCGAGGAAGATTTTCTGAAGCAAACCAACGTTTATTTTACATTGAAAGTAGCGTTGTAAATATGGCCAAAACAAACCCGTTTTGGCCGGGGGAAGTAAGCTTATGAAATGCTGAGAACACTTGTTTAAAAACTCTTTTGAAATATACGCAAAGAGGCATTTCTGAGAAAATTTACCCACAGCCTATTAGTTCCCTTTACTTTGCATATTCACCATTTTCCGTCACCAGTCAATTCACAATTTTTGGTGGCTGCTGGTGGGATAAATGGTCTAGTCTAGAATATGCTGTCTATCCACTTCAGCTCTGGAAGATTTTACCCCCTTCATGACCAGGCCATTTTTTGCTATTCGGCACTGTGCTACTTTAACGGATTGTGCAGTCATGCAACACTGTATAACATTTTCTCCCCACAAATAGAGCTTTCTATTTGTGGTATTTGATCACCACTGGGATTTTTTTATTTGTTGCGCTATAAATGAAAAAAAGAGCATAGATTTAGAATAAAATATATTATGTACTGTGTTATAAAACATATCCAATAAGATTTCTTCATAAATTTAGGCCAAAATGTATTCTGCTACTTGTTAATGGTAATAATAAATCAGAATAAATGTATATTGATTGGTTTGCGTGAAAGTTATAGTGTTTACAAACTATGGAATATATACTGCCATTTATTCATTTTTATTTTTTTATGCGAGTAATGGCAGTGATTAGTGACTTATAGCGGGATGGCAAACAATCTGACACTAACTGAAACTTTGTGGGAACTGGCTAACTGCCACTGATATCTCCAGTGATACAAATACAGTGATCAATGCTAATAATATACACTGTCACTGTACTAAGGACACTGGCTAGGAAGGAGTTAACATCTGGGGCAATCAAGTGGGATAAATGTGTGCCTAACAATGTTTACTATATGTACCGTGTGCTGATTTCCTTAGCAATGCGGTGGTTTTTATACCCTGCTTAGCAGGGAAACAAAAACCGGAACATCACCACTGTCAGAAGAGAGCTTTGTGTTGTTTACATACACATAGCTCACTCCTGTCACTCACTCCGACGATTGGCGGGTCCCGGCCATAAATCATTGACCGGGAACCGCTGATCACCATGTGTTGGAGCCAGTGACCACACAGCCGGTCGGGCACATGTGCTCGCTCCCTCCTACCTGGAAATGCAGAATCACGTTATATATATGTGATTCTGCGCAGCCAGCCGCACTGTAGCAGTAAAACTACAGTGCACGGTTGGCAAGTGGCTAGTGTTTGCTTTAGTTTTTTTTAGATAAACATCTAAATTAAAATTATATATGTATATAGGGCCAGCCATATTTCTTCATTTCATACGCAGGCTGTGCTTGCAATTTTCAGTGCTACACAATGGTTGCTCTTCACTGCTCCTTCTCACAAAGCAAGTCTATATGTTGGTTGAGATATTGAAAACAATGCAGCTTGGGGAGATTTTCTCATACTTCCAGTTATGTCTCTGGTACAAGAAGTGAAGTTAAATTTCTCCAAATGGACATGGATAAAAAACCTTTGGTGTAGGTAGCATTGGACAATTTCTTTTTGGGTGTAAGGTGCCACAACCCAATTCTAAAGGGTTCAGTAGGGTTAATGTTGTGTCTGGGCTTCTGATCTCCTGGAGGAACCAGGTGTTCTGGTTCATATGCAGTGTGAAGGCTGTATGTTTTATGATTACCAATACAAATCTATATTACCGTATGTCTCCTTTCAAAAGGCATTCCTCACCCTCCAGAAAACAAGCAGTAAAAAAAAATACCAGTATATAAAATATATAAATAAAAAAGAAACCTGAAAAGGCTGTAACTTATTCAAAACTCTTATCCAAGGTTTAAAGAACAAGTTATGACATTAAGGTGAACCTGTTCATAAAGTATGCAGTACAAACTGAGTACATAACAGTGAAACTTTAAAAACGACAGGGCCATGTACTATACAAATACTGACTTTGCTCCAAGTCTAATCTTAAGCACCATGCTCCATCCATTTGTACACAGCATTGTAGGTGTCTATAGTTCACTAACTGATTTCATGCAAGTGATGCAGTGGCTGGTATAAGCTTACCAGCAATAGTCCCTCCAATCAACCACTTAATTCTTTCTTTGGAGCCTTCACATGGACCCATTTGCATCTATACAGTCTGTTCCATTGACATGTGTTAACAAATTGTACCAAGGTAACCAAATTACTATTAAAGGGCTGCCAACACACCTAAAAAAAAAAACAAATTAGTGGACTTGACCCCTTTTTTCTGCCATACCTTGGAATATGCAATACAGTCCATCGAGATGCCATTCATAATGAATGGCACTGAAATACATCTCAGTAGGTATATCAAAGTGTAGCACTATTGTGTCAAATTAGATATAGAGCCATAATACACAAACCGTGAAAGTTATACATATATCAAAATAAAGTGAAAAAATGGTGAAATAACAAAGTCTCTAATAGTCTCCAAGTTCACTAATATGTAGTGATCATTCACGGTCCATACTGCGATGGAACAGTCCTGTTCACCTTGTGAGTAGCCAGTATGGTAAATGGAAGGCAATTCATGATAATCCCACCACCAGAGTGAATTGCAGGCTTACCAGAAAATGTGGACCCAAAAGAACATACGTTCTATGAGTCAAATGTGCTTGCATTGCCACCAGCAATGGAAGGGGAGCCTTAGAGAACCACGATGATGGAAATCTGGAATCATCCAGGCTTTAATGATGAGGGGTTTTCTCCATACGGGTGATTATACATCCAGGAAAATTAGCTTGTAAAAGATAAAGAAAGGGCCACCTAGCGGAATTCCGTAAGCAAAAATTTAATAAAAAGTAGAACACTTACATTTATGTTGTAAAAAAAGCGCTTTAAGTAAAATCGTGGCAGCAGTGGAGTCCTCCCGACGCGTTTAGTCTCAGTAGACTTCGTCTGGGGTGCTCGTCCACTGCAGCCGTACTCCCTAATAAAGAAACTGTGACCCCTATGATGAGAATCCAGCTCGTACAGTGTTTAGCCATGCACTTCCGGGTTCATCCAAAATGGCGGACCCGCGTGCGTTCCAAGCCTCTCTATACTATTCCACAATATGTTCCAGCACCCTAAGTTATATTGTTTATATCTCTCCATATGTGTTAATTTATAAAATAAAACTAATTATTACATACATAGGGAAACCGGAAAGAACAAAAAAGTAAAATTAAAACGCGAACGTGAAAAGGGGAAAATGAAGGATAACCGTCTCCCATTCTGACACATTACGCACCTCCTATCACACGTTGCACAAAATGACGTGCGTTCAAGACCGAGATCACATGATCAGACGTACGTCATGACGTCATGACCCGACCTGCGCTCCAAATAGGATGGAACGCACGTCGAAGATCTTCGAAGTGACGTGCGCCTCACGTCCCGATGTGATGGCCGAACACACGGCGTAGTGCGGTGGTTATACGTGCGTGCCAAGAAAGTAAATGGGGACTACAATTGTGCCATCCTCATAAAGCAATGTCAGAGTTAACCCGATGAACGGGCATGTCCATCCCTTGCATACAAGATTAACCAAAATTACCAGTGATATTCAAATGACCAGCAGTACTTCTTCTCACTGCTTTATAGCCCATATTAAAATAAAAGATCAGCAGATATTAAGGTCAAGGACAAGAAAATGATATATTTCAAGTCCATCAACAAATGGCAATAATAAATTGTGAACACTAATATATTTAGACTAAGAGTGGATTATGTCCAATAATATGTATTTTAACAAAAATGGATACGTGACAAAAAATAATAAAAAAGAATTATATACATTTTGGACATTTGACGTTTTTTATGAAATAAACGTAGGTGGGTAACACATATCAACAAAAATAACGAAAAACCGTATATATTATGTTTTAGGAATCATTAATAAAGGCATTGATGTCTAATTCCATATTCATGCCGTGTGGGAAGTGAGACTGTAGCTCACATATGCAGAATGTTTCTAAACGCAAAACACCCCTGGTCATGGCACCCCCCCTCCAAGGTTGAATATATTTGTCTATGGCAACACATTGGGAGCCTTTAGGACCACTATTATTGAATTCTTTGTAATGTCTGGGGACACCGTGTTTAGAGTCCCTGCCTTTAATTAGGGAGATATGCTCGCCCACTCTTACAGAAAATGTCTACTGATCTTTTATTTTAATATGGGCTATAAAGCAGTGAGATGAAGTACTGATGGTCATTTGAATATCACTGGTAATTTTGGTTAATCTTGTATGCAAGGGATGGACATGCCCGTTCATCGGGCTAACTCTGACATTGCTTTATGAGGATGGCACAATTGTTGTCCTCATTTACTTTCTTGGCACGCACGTATAACCACTGCACTACGCCGTGTGTTCGGCCATCACATCGGGACGTGAGGCGCACGTCACTTCCGAGATCTTCGACGTGCGTTCCATCCCATTTGGAGCGCAGGTCGGGTCATGACATACGGCTGATCGTGTTATCCCGGTCTTGAACGCACGTCATTTTGCGCAACGTGTGATAGGAGGTGCGTAATGTGTCAGAATGGGAGACGGTTATCCTTCATTTTCCCTTTTTCACGTTCGCTTTTTAATTTTAGTTTTTTGTTCTTTCCGGTTTCCCTATGTATGTAATAATTCGTTTTATTTTATACATTAACACATATGGGGAGATATAAACAATATAACTTAGGGTGCTGGAACGTATTGTGGAATAATATAGAGAGGCTTGGAACGCACGCGGGTCTGCCATTTTGGATGAACCCGGAAGTGCATGGCTAAACACTGTATGAGCTGACTTCTCATCATAGGGGTCACAGTTTCTTTTAGGGAGTTTATTAGGGAGTAAGGCTGCAGTGGACAAGCACCCCAGACGAAGTCTAGTGAGACGAAACGCGTCTGGGGGACTCCACTGCCGCCACGATTTTACTTAAAGCGCTTTTTTTACGACATAAATGTAAGTGTTCTACTTTTTATTAAATATTATTTGCTTATGGAATTCCGCTATGTGGCCCCTTTCTTTATCTTTTACAAGCTAATTTTCCTGGATGTATAACCACCCATATGGAGAAAACTCCTCCAAAGGGGAGGGGCCAGGACGAAGCTGTCAGCACGGAGGAAGAGACGAGAGGAGTATACCACACCGCACGCCATACCAGCGATTTGCTTTCTCATATGTGAAGCCTTGATTAGGATGGTGCACTCACGCACCCACGCAATGTGAGTACCCCTAGGAGGGGAGTGTTTGTTTTTGGAATGAAATTCTTTTACAATGTTACACTATGGAGTTTATTTTCTTTCATTTATGAAATGGAATGTTGTTAACTGAGCAAGTCGAAGGACAACATCAGCATATCTTTTAGAGCCCAGGAGTGGCTCCCAAGCGTGATTTGACATAGTTTGGGTACTGTGTCACACGCTCTGAGGTGAGCGCATATGCTTTTGGGGGTCACCGGAGAGCACTGGAGCATGATATATATTTACACTTCTTGGATGAGCATGATGGATATCACTGTTGATGGACACTGTATTTGTGCACTTTGCATTTTTTATTTATGAACTTCATCAATCACTTTATTGAAAGAGTGGGCACTCTTCTAAACCAGAGTTTGCACTTGGATTTTTAGCATTTTTATGCACGTTGCACTTTGTTTATTTTATCACTAAATAATTTACCACAGATTGGAATTTATTGGTTTAGCTATATTGGGATATATTGTTTAATATTCAATATTTATTATTTTTTAATTTTTATTAATTTATTTTTTCCATACACTGATTTTTATTTTAATTATAATTTCTCTAGTGCAAACGCATTTATTTTATTATACAACACACAAGCAGCTGGCTCTGACCCACCAGGGAATGGCCTTAGCCCAAAGTCTCTATGATCTCTCTCTCTCCAGTCTGTACTCACAAATGTCCTTGGAACATTGGTTGCCTCCTTCCAATATCCATGTGACACTTTCTCCCTGTGACACCAGACTAGATACTCAGACGACAGTCCCCGAGTCAGCTTTCTGCAGCTTCCAGCGAGCAGGTCCTTAGGTCACCCACCTGAGGCCTCGACACCCCATGCGCACATTACAGGATTGCCTAAGGGGGCAAGCAGCTCCTCTTAGGCTGTGATCTCCTTTTAAGGAAAATTACCTGAATGCTGTGTGTCTCAGAGTATTTATATAGGCTCCCAGCAGCCATTTGGGCCACCCTCTGACGGATTAGCCAGGGTTGTATGAATAGCTGCTGTTTAGACTCTTCCTGACCACTAATTTCCAGAGCCTTCTAGACTAATCAGAAGGAAGCAATCAATCCTGTAACTACTGAAACATAAAACAGACAAAATTCATCAATGCAGCCACCCTGGTTAAAGTGAGGCAAAACCAAATTTGCCTAACAACGAACAGCAGTTTCATTGGGAACAATGAGCCATTACGAAATAAACCTAATTCTAACACCTATTCACCTAATCCTAGCACCTATCTAGGAGGGTGCTACGTGTATAATACATCTGCACAACTAACACATTACAATAAAAGTAATTAGTAGACTTTCTGACAAAGCAGAAACCAGCTTCCGCTTTCATGGGAACCGAGTAACTGCAGTACAAATTAGGGAAGCTGGGATTTCCCACTCAACTCACTTAGCTTCCAAAAATCTGACGCTGGGAAATGAGACTGAAATGCACTCATTTTACAGGTATTGTATAGAATGGGATCAGTTTAGCAGTGTGAAAGGAACATATCCTGTGCAGGTCAGGAGGGGCTGATCCCACTGCAGCAGGGAGATGGCATGAGATGCTCCTAAAGTGACCCTGTTACATTTGGAATATGAAGGTTCGCACAACTCACAAAAGTGCACACAGAAAGCCTCAACCCTAGCAGAAAGATACTTTTTCAGCTTTAATCAGAAGAAATAGAATTTTCCTTCTGGGCATTAAATTTCGACATTGAGAAGTGCCTGGTTCTTTCCTTCAGGCAGACATCTCAAGGGTTTACCATCACGCAAGACGATACAGCTCACTTTCTCTTACTAAAGGTGCTTCTGATGCTCCATTCTGTGAAACTGCTTGACCTTGCAAAGGGCCAAGAAGGCCTAACTTCACAAATAGGCAAACATATATGTAACTAATTACCTCCCACTCTCCTGCATTGAGGGTCTCTAGTGCTCTTGCTCCATGATTCCCTGAGTACATGTGGACAAGCTGTCTTAAGCGGGCCATTACACTGAATTTTGATCAGTGTGTGGCTGCCCCTGCTTGACAGAATTTCACTATCTGCACCTCAGCTAATCAGAGAAAGCCTTGTATTCATTCAGAAAATACAAAGCTTCCTCTGAATGGCTGAGCAGAGCTCGATTTTGTTCCAGGAGTGGGACGGGAAGTCTATCCCACTGCTGGAAGACAGCACTGTATACAGTATGAACCTGATACTACATACAGTTTATACAATGCTGACAGCAAGTGCACCGGTTAGTAAAGGAAATTGTTTGCATGAACCAGCTTTGTCCAAATCAACTATATAAAGTTCAAATCTAGAGTTAAGCTTTACCCACTTAACACATATGACATTCTGGGCTTTAAGTGGTTAAATATGAACGGTGTTTCTCACGACTCTCCCGTGCGATCAGGGAGACAGAGAATGACCTTCGGAGGCCAGGAACAACATCATGACGTCACTTCCAGCACCAGCAGATGTAAACACTGCCATTTTTTTGGCTGGAAAGCCAGAGATCGCGTTTTTTTCCAGCCTACAGGAGAGATGTTGGGACTTATAGAGCCCAGATCTCTCTGTAAAGAGGACATGTCATGTCCTATTCCTATTACAAGGGATGTTTACATTCCTTGTAATAGGAATAAAAGTGATAAAAAAAAATTTAATGGGAAAGTGTAAGAGAAAAAACTTAAAGCGCCCCATCCCCGTGTGCTCGCACGCAGAAGCAACCGCATACGTAGGTCACGCCTGCATATGTAAATAGAGTTCAAACCACCCATGTGCGGTATCGCCGTGAATGTTAGAGCGAGAGCAATAATGCTAGTAAAGACCTCCTTTGTAACGCTAGAATGGTAACAATTTACAAATTGAGATTTTTAAGTACCGAAGTCTGACGCCATTCCACGAGTGTGTGCAATTATAAAGCATGACATATTAGGTATCTATTTACTCGGCATAACATCATAAAAAATTGGGCTAACGTTAAGGTTTTGTTTTTTTAATTCATATATATATATATATATATATATATATATATATATATATATATATATATATATATATATATATAAATATCTTTGGGGTTTCTGAGTAATTTTCTATGAAAAAAATATGATGATTTTTACATGTAGGAGAGGAATGCCAGAATTGGCTTGGGCTGGAAGTGGTTACAAATGTTCTTGACCACGATAATTCTAATTCCAGATAAAACTTCTCCTAGTGCATTACAAGAAGGGTTTTCCTGACTGAGGACAATATTAACAGTTATATATTTTTTTGTTCAGATAAGAAATTAGAAACGTTGTTCATCCTTTGTATTTTTTTTCCATGTCACTGCAGTCAAAACCAATCAATTGGTCTCCATTAACCAATTAGAAAATTGAAGGAACTTTCCAAAAACAAAAGTTTTCAATGAATATCTACAAGTGTATAGCCAGCTTTAGGTTTGACGGTGACACCAAACTGTTACATAACCTAATCTCCCTACAGCAGTTGTATTAAAAAGTAGTGAGCCTGCTATTTGCTATAGCCAACTAAAGTGGTACTTTATAAACAAAGCCCACTATCTGAATGGTTCTTTTAGATGAAATTAGATATGCACTGCAGGTAGATGTAGTGCATCAGGGTTACAAAAAAACCCAAAAAAACAAAAAGAACACAACACTTTTCAATCTACTGTTGTTCACTGCCGATTTGTAAGAAATATTTAAAAGTTGGCAGGCCAGGAGATCCATTGACTATTTGTGTATTCTGGTTAGAGGGTGGGTATCAGTCCACATTGTGTGTGTCAAATGCCTTTCCAAACTTAGATATTGCCTTGTAAAAATAGAAGTGACATCATCACTGTGCTGTACATAACCTTGGCAGAGAGCAGAGCTGTGGGAGGGGCTTGGGATGCTCCACCCACTACAGACTGCCTCCACAAAGCTACAGGAGGGGGCGGAGACAAGACCAGTCACCCTGCACAAGGAGAGAGAGCGCAACAGTGACCAGTCTTTTTTACAGGAAGCTCCTGCATAGAGGCAAAGTTTACACTGGATTAATGCACCGATCTGGAAGAAATACACAAAGCACTTCAAGATTTATATAAGAATACACATGCCTCTTGCATTTAGACAATGTTGGTTTATTCAGGAGTTCAGCTTCCATTATGTTTTCAACATTTTCATCCTTTGTAGCACAGGTGAGCAAACTACAGCCCTCCAGATGTTGTGGAACTGAAAGTCCCATCATGCCTCTGCCTCTGGGAGACATGCTTGTGGCTGTCAGAGTCTTGCAATGCCTCATGGTACTTGTAGTTCCACAAAAGCTGGATTGCTCATGTTTGCTCACCCCTGCTTTATAGCATCTCAGTGCTGCTGATCCCCTAAAGCCACTCCCTGTCCACGTGCACTCCAGCGATGGCTGAATGACATTTTCCTGATGGTGACAACAGTGGACCATCCTTGCGTAATGTGTGTTAAAACGACCACTTGTAGCCTCCAATGGAATTCTGAGTGACAACAACTGAGAACAGCCAGACTACAGGGACAGAGCACGGCCACCCTATACCAATGAATATTGATCCTAATGGCAGCATCACCAGGTATTATTTTAACAAGTGCTGCAGATTTTAAATGACTTGACTGAAAGGATACTGCCAGCTAAAGCCTATATGAGAAACCAGTGATTGGGTTTACCTATACTTTCATGATCTGGATAGAGTACTATAGAGAGATTAAGAACTGAGCTTTTTCTATGACCTTCCAGAAGCCAGACAGAGCCAGGAAACTTGCTTTTTCAGAAAGAAGGCCAGCATCGGCAACCCTTCATTTCTCTCATGACAGATGTATAAGGGAGGATGTATGTGTACTGTATGTGCATAGATAGAGAACACGTATGGGTAATTAAATATGGTGTATAAACACGTTTGAGCAGTGACTGGTGAGAGGACGGCCATGAAAGGACATAATCAGCGCAATATTGTCGCTTCAGGAAGGAATCTATTTTAACAGACTCTGGAAATAGACTCTATTCAGTCCATTTGCTGCCATGGTGCAGTTTGTTTATCAAATATTTTCAGGTTAAGTGAACAGAAAGTTTCCTGGCATCATCCATCACTTGTCCCCCAGGACTGTACTAGATGATGGCTGGGCCTGATTAACCTGAAGCTCTTCTGCAGTTCTGGAAGTCCAAGCATACCTGCACCACATTCACATACAGCAAACTGGCTAATGCATTTAAAAGGATTTTCTTTATCAAAGTAGAAAGGCTTTTAGTGCTCATATCAAATAATTTAATGAAGGAAGCATCTGATTGGCTGCTGTGAAGGAAAAAAAAGAGCATTCCTTCAAAAGAGCATTCTTTCAGACATTTTAGTTACTTTAATCTATAATTCATATGTTTGTTGTTTCTTGTTTTATTTAGTGGTATCTACTATAGACCACATGATATACATGTATCCCACTACTTTAGACACACATATGCAATCTCGTTTTTTCGGGTGTTTATCAGTTTGGTCAAGTTCTAACACACCTTGAGCCACAAGTTTACCAAGCAAGCTTACACATTGTTATGTTTATAAGCAAATAGTCTGTGTATATGTACTCCTCCTGGAGAAATTTTGTAACAATCATAATTCATACTTATATAGATATATACTACATTGAATACTTACACATGTACTTTCTTGTTTTTAAATACACCAACACCTACCCAGTATCTGTCCTGAAGAAGCTAATATGTTAGTGAAACGCGTCGACGAGCACGTTTTTGGAGGCATTACTGGATCAGAAATGTTTCTTTTACCTTGATACAGTATTAAATTAATCTTTGTACCATAGGTCCAGTCCTCTATAACTGCATTATTGGGTAACTGGTAACTGTGCCCATACAGGGTAATGTTTGTATGTTGTTTATTTTTTTTAACTATGTTGTAATAAAATGTATACTTTATTGATTCTCTCTCTCATTATGTGCCCACAAAGTCTGTTAATTTTTTGACTTGGTTAATCCTTGAATACATTTTAGTTACTCTAATAATCAGGGGTGTGCAGATCACAGAGTAGCCAAATCAGCATGTTTACCCTGCCCATATCCAAGAGCTGAAAACTGATTCTAAATGATTGGCGAAATATACTGCATACTATCAACAAGTGGAAGCCAAATTCCCACACCAGCTTAATGATGCCATTCACACACAAAGAGCATCCCATGATGTCACTCACAAGAGGTCAGCGGGTGTTTACAAGTTGCTTCCATGGGCAAGTGGGAAGAACTACCATTGGTAACTGGTGACAGCCACTTGGTAAAAAAAATTTCTAAAGCCGCGTACACACGAGTGGAATGTCCGACAGAAAAAGTCCGACAGAAGCTTTTCATCATCTATTCCGATTGTGTGTAGGCCTCATTGGACTTTTCTTTTCGAAAATTCTGGCGGACCTAGAAATGGAACATGTTCTAAATATTTCCGATGGAACCAATTCCTATCGGGAAAACCGATAGTCTGTATGCAGTTCCGACGGACCAAAAACAACACATGCTCTAAAGCAAGTACGACATGGAAGCTATTGGCTACAGTCTATTGAACTTCCTTTTCTAGTCCCATCGTAAGTGTTGTACGTCACCACGTTCTGGACGGTCGGACTTTGGATTGACCGTGTGTAGGCAAAACCGCTGGAATGGAATTCCGTTGGAGAAACCTTCAGAGTTTATTCTGACGGCAAAACCGGTCGTGTATATGCGGCATAATAGGGAGATATAAGGATGTAGGAGTGAACTGCCAAGAACGGTGTATGCAAATTATTGTGATCACTCAGTGTTATACACTATACACACAGGGGCATGGACACCAACATTTCTCCATTCTGGAGGCACAGCCCTCTCAACAATCTTCTCGGAGGAGACACCGCAATCCCAAACGGCTTAAATGTAAAGACACAGACCTCCCCTAACCATCTCAGTTGTAGAAGCATAGATCTCCCTAACTGCCTCCATTGGGGAGGCACAGCACCTCCCCAACCATCTCCAATGTAAATGCACATCCAAGAGCTCCATTTGGTAGGCAAATCCCTTCCTAACCAACTGTCTCCAAAACCATCTCCTTTGTGGAGACACAGTCCTCCCAAACCATCTCCTTTGTAGAGACACAGTCCCCCCCAACCATCTCCTTTGTGGAGGCACGGCAGATTCAACTGTCTCCATTGTGAAGCAAAGCTGACCCAATTGCCGCCATTGTGTAGACACAACCCTCCCCAACCATCCCTTTTAGGGAGACACTGGTGCCCCAAACTTAATGTAAAAGCATAGACCTCCCTAATTGTCTCTACTGTAGAAGCACAGTCCTCCCCTAACATCTCTATTGGGAAGGCACAGCCCTTCCTAATCATCTCCATTGAAGCACAACTCTTCCTCAACTATCTCCACTATGAAGGCACAGCCCATCCAAATGTCTCCATTTGGGAGGCACATTCCGTCTTATCTGTGGATCTACAGCCAACACAACTATCTCCATTTAGGAGGCAAAGGTGACCCAACTGCTTCCATTGTGGAGACAGATTCCTTCCATAACCTCTCCACTGCCCACCTGACTATCTCCACTGTGGATGCGCAGCCCTCTCCCACTGTTTCCATTGTGGAGGCACAGTCCTCCCAAACCATCTCCTTTGAGCAGACACTGCCAACCAAAATTAACCCAATTGTGAATGCACAGACCTCCCTACTGTCTCTGTTATGGAAGCACAGTCCTCACCAACCACCTTCATTGGAAAGGGACGGGCCTTCTGAACAATCTCCATTGGGGAGGCACAATAGATTGCCCCAACAATCTCCATTTTAAAAGCACAGCACACCCAACCGTCTTCATTGTGGAGGCACAGCCAATGCAATGTCTCTATTGGGAAGGCATAGCCCTCCCCAACCATGACCACTGGGGAATAACAGTCCTCCCTAACCATCTCCATTGGGGATGCTGAGCCACTCAACTGTTTCCATTGGGGAGGCACCTTCCTCCCCCACCTTCTCCATTGTTCAGGCATAGTCTACCCCAACCAAATCCATCATGGAGGCACAGGCCTTCCCAACTGTTTCCACAGTGGAGGCGGGCCTCCCCAGCTGTCTCCCTGGAGGGAACACTTTCAATCCAATTGTCCCCAATTCTGTTTTTGGCTTTAGTTTCAAATCATCATCCATGACAATGTAGCTAAAGTGTCAGGTTTAGGTTTTCATAAGTAAGCCTGCTCAAATATGAAAAAGACAATATTTAGATATCTGCACAATAATACTAATCATGACATGTTCTTCTAAACTGAAACTGCACCTATGGACAGACACAACCCAGCTTGCTCTTGGAGCTTGCAATCTAACATATGCCTTTTCCAAATTAAAAGCATTGCTGGCTGCATGCAGTTTTTATTTCCTGCTCTGAAATGTCAGCTGATCCCAGGCAATCTCTCAATCTCGGCATTTTCTGCACACTGGAAAATATTTGCACTTAACGACCTCAGACTGCGGTCACAAAACCACATGGGAAACAGAACACAGAGCCATGCAAGAGCTTGGGGTGGCAAGCAATTTCAGTCTGCTTTCAATTTTGGTCACCAAAGGGTTACAGTGCAAAAAAAAATCCTAAAAATGTCTTTATTCAGCTAATCTTCAGTGTAAATGTCCTTCCTTTCAATCGCTATAAATAGACATGAGAGCTTTTTTTCCTATGAAAGGCATGTAGCGCTTTCTTCCCAGGAGTCTGCTCCATGCTTTCTGAAGCCGCCTCGGCTACAAAGGAATTGCAGGAGTATTTTTCCAGTTGCCGATTACCCCGGGGGTGTGTTGTGGAAAGTCTGCCTTCCCGTATTGCTTTACACTACACTGCTTGACCTTCAGCATCCACACCCTAAACAGCTGAATGACAAAAGTGACTTTCTACTGATGCTTCAAGGGGCCTTTTTAGACCTAAGCCCTGTGCAGTGATAGAAGGGGACATACTGATCTTCAGCTGCACAGGGCCTTGAAAAGCCCCACAGAAATTCCTGTTTTAGTAACATTTGTCATTGTATGAATGGTATCATAAATTAGGTTCAGGAGCCTACAAATACAACCTCATAGGAGCTCAGATATCCAGAACTTTGCAAGATAGTGAGCTCTACTTTTGCAGATCAATAGTTCCAGCCCTGTCCCTGCCATTATTCCATGGTGTATGGTGCCTGACTTCTCATATCACATAGGACCAATAAGTGGTGGGAGGTTGTGCTAGACATCTACTTTTTCTGAAAAAGTTGAGACTTGAATAGTTTAGTTCTCCAGATTTTCAGTGCTGTGCTAAGTCTGAGAAGCTATGGGAAGATGAGGTAATCAGTCTCTAGCGAATGGACAGGCTGCAGGCTTAGTGATGTCACTGGTCTCTAGTGAATGGATAAGCTACATTCTCAGTGACATCCTCAATCTCTAGTTAATGTATAGGCTGCATTTTCAGTGATGTCACTGGATGGGTGTAAATGAATAGGCTGCAATCTCTCAGTGATGTCAAGTCTCTCTTGAATGAATGGGCTACATTTTCAGTGGTGTCAATGGTCTCTCGTAAATGGATAGGCTTTATTCTCAGAGATGCCACTGGTCTTTAGTGAATGGACAGGCTGTATTTTTAGTGATGTCACCAGTTTCTAGAAAATAGATGGGCTGCATTCTCAGTGTTATCACCCAACTCCAGTAAATTGATAGGATTTATTCTAACTAATATCACGAAGAATCTAGTGCTGCCTTACTCTAGGGTTCCTCCACAGCTTGCTAGGGATTCCTTGAGCAACGAGCAAATTATGCCCCTCAGATAAGTTGCCACTGATACAAATAATCTTGTTAGCTACCTGTTAATAGGGGGATTCTTTCTACTAACATATGTAAGGAGTATTTTCCCACTGACCACATATCTAAGAGGAATTCTTCCCACTGACCTCATACGTAAGAGGAATTCTTCCCACTGACCACCAATGTAAGGGGTATTCTTCCCACTAACCACCAATATAAGGGGAATTCTTCCCAATGATCACCAATATAACGGGTGAAAAATTCCCACTGAACACCATTATAAGCAGCATTCTTCCCTCTGACCATCAATATAAGAAGCATTCTTCTAAATGACCACCACTATAGGGGGAATTCTTCCCACTGACCACCACTGTAAGGGGCATTAGTCCCACTCACCACCACTTTAAGGGGCATTCTTCCCATTGACCACCATTGTAAGGGGCATTCTTCCCACTGACCACCATTCTTCACTTTTTCAAACCAATGTACCATGAGCTGTAGATATAGTAATTTTTAGCAGGGGTTCCCTGAGCATGAAAAGTTATTTCAAGGGTTCCTTCATGTTAAAAAATGGTTGAGAAAGACTGGATTCTCATTAAAGTCTTGAGTATCTAGTGAAAGGATAGGGTATATTCTCAGTGATGTCACCGGACTCCAGTGAATTAATGGGATTGATTCTTATTAATGTCACCGGCATCATGTGAATGGATAGGCTGCATTCTCAGTAATGTCACTGGTCTCTAGTGAACATATAGGCTGTATTCCAAACGATGTCATCAGCATCTAGTGAATAGATAAGACTAAATTTTTAGTGGTATCACAGGTCACCAGTGAATAACTAGTCTGCAAGTGGTACAAACTACACTCTTAGTGATGTCACCAGTATCTAGTAAAAAGGCTATATTCTTACTACTCTCATCAGTCTCTAATGAATAGATGGTTAGAATCTTCGCCAGTTCAGCAGGGACCGGCTGAGATTCAAACCATCTATGAGCAGGCTGACTGTACCAAAGTCGATCTATCATTTGACTTGGATACAACCAGCATGTCCGATTTTTACTCGCGATTATTGCCAGCGATTTTCTTTCCTGCAGCCAAAGAAATTTGCACCATCTATGGCCTATCTTAGTGATGTCACCAGTAGTTTGTTAATGGATAGGCTGCGTTCTTAATAGTGCCACTGGTATTTACTGAGAATATAGCTTATCCTTTTGGTAATGTAAGCCGACTATACATCTGAATTTAAAAAAAAAATGATTGTGTGACTTTAGCAAAAATGAAAAGGTGTTTGTTATTCGTAAAGAAATAAAAAAATAATAACTGTAGGCACTTTTGTGTATCAGTTAATAAAGATGGAAATTCTGTGGTGACAGGTTAATTTTATTTCATCAAAGCTTACACGAGGATTATTATTACATTCTCCCGCACCCTACAGCCAGTGATCATTACCCTGCAGTTGGGGATAGGTAGTAGTGGGAGGCTTTTATGTACTTGCAGGCTCTATACAAATATACAGTAATCCATTTTTTGTTGTATACAGTATGAGTATTTGGCCTCCTGACTTCTCATTAGAAATCTGATCCTGGCGTTTTCTGCATCTGAATTAGCTGAACGAAGATCATTAAAATACTTTCCACAGCACCGGCGGTGGGAGCTGATTCTGGTATACCTTTGGGGGATATTAAACTAAAGAGTCGGCTAACCATGCAGAGACATACCAATACTGATTACAGCTGCATACCCAGCATGCAACAGGACAGGCCAATCATACCAGCCAAAGGTCACATACAGGTTAGCAAAGTGTTCCAAAGTTATCCACTGTAATGTCACTCTCTGTGGTTTTCTGCTGTTAAAATAAAGAGTCATTCCAACCAAAACTTTCAGATTTTGTCAGATGCTGGGTAGTTGAAGTGTATGTCCAGGGAAAATGTTCTTTTTTGTTTTGGACAGAGTGGGGAAGGGGCTCGAACCCCTTTCAAATTCGTGCTGCTTTCCTGGGCTCCATTAGAGAGACCCTCACTTCCTATCCTGTTGACATTTCACTGGACACAAAGTGAGTAGAATTCTCCACAAGCAACACTCCAACCCTGTGGTCTCCATATTGTGGTCCGTGGGCTGGATGTGGTCCTTTGCTTGCATTTATCCAGGCCTTGGAGCACTGTTCCCCCACTGATATGAGCAACTATTTCTCCAACACCACCAACAATGAGGCACCATTCCTTTTACCGATACCAACAATGGGGCAGTATTCCTTTTACTGACACCAACGATAGGGCACTATTCCTCCCAATGATATAAACCAGGGGTCTCCAAACTGCAGGCCCACAGGCTGGATGTGGCTCTTTGCTTGCCTTTATCTGGCCCTTGGGGCACTACTCTTTCCACTGATATAAGGCACCAATCATTCCACTGACATCAAAGGCGGGGCACTATTCCTCCCACTGACACAAGAGATAGGGAACAAATATTCCCACTGACACCAATTTTGGGACACTACTCATTCCACTGATACCAATGAAGGGGTACTATTCCTTCAACTGACACCAGCAATGGGGCACTATTCCTCCCACTGACACCAATGGTGGTGAACACACAGGTGGTATGTAATTATTTCTACTGCCACTAACCACCAAGCCTGAGAAAAGGTTTACTCCCACAGGCCACAGTCCGGACCCCCTAAAGCATGAAGGAAAGTAAGCTGGCCCCCTTTAAAGCTTGAAACACAAGTTTTTAAGTGTACTTAAGGCCACATCCACACAGAGCATCCGTTTAGCCCTTCTGAAAGCCAGAACTCCAGGCAGAAGAAAAGCTTAAAAAAATGTGCCTAAAGCCACGTACTGCACATGCGTTTAGACACATCAAGCATTTGAGCATGGATTCTATTGGCCAGATTATTATTTTTTTTATTCTGGCCATTGGAGTGCATTAAGGCTTAAATGTGCCTAAAGGTGTCCCAGCATTTGTGTTTTTTCTGCTCTTCAGCTGCTCTCCTTTTTCAGCTGGTAAACTCCTATGTGTGCATGGACAAACAGGATGACAGATGTGTATGTACAGGCTGAAAAGGAAAAATAAGCCAAATGCCTGTACAAGCGGCATTTTGTAAACAAAGTGTGCATGAGGCCTAAAGCTAAACTACACATACAAAGAAAACAATAAATGCAGTTCTTTATTTATAAAAAAAATAATAATAATAATCATAAAATGTACTTTAAGTGTACCTAAATTTGACTTGATTTCCACCTCCTAAAATCCCCTGTACAGGACCACTTACACTGGGAGAGGGTGGGGCAGTACATTGGGCCAGTCCAGTGGGCTGCATGAAAATATGGTTAAAAGGGAAAAACTGACAGGAGGAGAAAGATGATCTCTTTAGTTATTTGCTGCTCTTTCATGGTCCAATCACAGGCTGGGGGTGGAGAGGTGACCTAGCTGTGTTGTTTTACTGCAATAGAGAAAAGTCAGGTCACCAGGCTGACTGTGTTGTGTGGCTGGTCTATGTGAGTCTCAGAAGCAAAAATAAAAATCCTTTAGCAGGTGAAAAAAGCTCCAATATTTGTATTTTTTCTGTGTATTTAGCTGGTTGCCTGCTGTTGCCTTCAACCACTTGAATCCCCAAGCCATTTTGAATTTTTTTGTACACGTGTTAATATGCATATTTTAGGCCTAAAGATTAGTTTAGTTAAAACCCCCAAACATTGTATATTTTATGAAAGCAGGGACCCTGGAGAATAAAATGGTGCCAATTGCAATTTAAGACACCTACAAGACCCTCAATGTCTCCCCCACAGCTGATTGGAAAAATGACACATACAGTATCTCACAAAAGTGAGTACACCCCTCACATTTTGTAAATATTTTATTATATCTTTTCATGTGACAACACTGAAAAAATGACACTTTGCTACAATGTAAAGTAATGAGTGTACAGCTTGTATAACAGTGTACATTTACAGCCCCTTAAAATAACTCAACACACAGCCATTAATGTCTAAACCGCTGGCAACAAAAGTGAGTACACCCCTAACTGAAAATGTCCAAATTGGGCCCAATTAGCCATTTTCCCACCCCGGAGTCATGCGACTCGTTAGTGTTACAAGTTCTCAGGTGGGAATGGGGAGCAGGTGTGTTAAATCGGTTTTATCACTCTCACTCTCTCATACTGGTCACTGGAAGTTCAACATGGCACCTCATGGCAAAAAACTCTCTGAGGATCTGGAAAAAAAGAATTGTTGCTCTACATGAACATGGCCTAGGCTATAAGAAGATTGCCAAGACCCTGAAACTGAGCTGCAGCACGGTGGCCAAGACCATACAGCAGTTTAACAAGACAGGTTTCACTCAGAACAGGCCTCGTCATGGTCGACCAAAGAAGTTGAGAGCACGTGCTCAGCATCATATCCAGAGGATGTCTTTGGGAAATAGATGTACGAGTGCGGCCAGCATTGCTGCAGAGGTTGAAGGGGTGGGGGGTTAGCCTGTCAGTGCTCAGACCATACGCCGCAAGGAGTGCTCATGTCCAAGAGGGTTAAGGCAGTGCTGGAAAATAATGGTGGCCACACAAAATATTGACACTTTGGGCCCAATCTGGGCATTTTCACTTAGGGGTGTACTCACTTTTGTTGCCAGCGGTTTGGACATTAATGGCTGTGTGTTGAGTTATTTTGAGGGGACAGCAAATTGACACTGTTATACAAGCTGTACACTCACTACTTTACATTGTAGCAAAGTGTCATTTCTTCAGTGTTGTCACATGAAAAGATATAATAATAAAATATTTACAAAACTGGGAGGGGTGTACTCACTTTTGTGAGATACTATATGAATGTTCAAACGAACCCAATTGATCCTTACTTCCTGAAGCAAGTCCGCATTCAAACTCCAGCTCCAAACAAAGACCTGTGCTTCCAGGCAAGATGATAATATTCGCTCCCTGAAAGAGGAATGAACCCTAATTATTCATATAATTGCTGAAGCTTGGTCAGCTCGCCAAAATAAACTCTGCTGAGGAACTGGAAGCCCGCAGAGGTCCTCCGACTTCCTCAACAATTTTGCAGACACCGCTGGATTTGTATTAAAATAGCGTAAGGAGATATGTTATCTATAAAGTAAGCAGGGTCATCTATTGAAAAACAAAATCTGCCACAATTTGATTCTACTTACACACTTACACACTGCTACCTTGCCCAGTCAAGGCAAAGACAGTTAATTAGGACTAATTAAGATTAACGCTGCACTCCTGGATAAACAAATATTGTCAACATACAACAGATGTGTATTCTTACTTGTATCTTTGTGTGGTTTGTGTGTTTATTTCATATTTGTGCAGCAATCCAGTGTGGAACTTTGTGCAGGAGCTTCCTATAATAAAGACCAGTCACTGCTGCTCTCTCTCCTTGTGCAGGGTGATTGGTCTTGTCTCCGCCCCCTCCTGTAGTGGATGGGGCCTGATGAGCCCCCCAACCCCACAGCTCTGCTTTCTGCACAGGCTATGTACAGCATAGTGATGACTTTATTGCTACTTTCGCAAGGTAATACCTATGGTGTGGGGCAGTTTTTCATATTACTGAACAAAGAATGAATGGAAAAACTTTCCAAGACATTCTCAAAAATCTGCTGCCATCTACCAGGATGATGAGAATGGACACTTCAGCAAGACAATGATCCCAAACACAAAGCCAAGGAAACTCTCAATTGGTTTCAAAGAAAAAAAAATAAAGCCGCAAGAATGGCCCAGCCAATCGCCTGACTTGAATCCAATAGAAAATCTATGGAAAGAACTAAAGATCAGAGTTCATAGAAGAGGCCCACTGAACCTTCAAGACTGAAGACTGTTTGTGTGGAAGAATGGGCGAAAATAAGACCTGAGCAATGCATGCGACTAGTTTTTCCATACAGGAGGCATCTTGAAGCTGTCATTACCAACGGATTTTGTACAAAGTATTAATTTAACCCCTTCCCGCCGACCGTACGCAGATATGCATACTCGGCTTTCCGGGGTTATACCGAGATGATGCCCGCAGCTGCAGGCATCATCTCAGTACCGTTGTTTACAGCGGGCGATCGGCTACCTGAGTATAACAACCGATGCAGCTAAAAGCCGCTCGGTTGTTATACCGGAGGAGCGGGAGGGGACATCCCCCCCCTCCCGCCGCTCTTACCGGGCCTCCCGTGCGATCGGGAGGCCCGGTGTCTAATCGTCTGCCTTCGGCGGCTGGGGGCGGGCTGGAACGAAGCTGTGGGCGGCTTCGTTCCAGCCTTCTCATTGTAAACGCGGAAGCGACGTCATGACGTCACTTCCCGTTTACTCGGCTGCCAATGGTGCCAAATTTTAAAAAATACACAGTACTCAGAATCGCCGTTTTCAGCGATCTGAATACTTTGAAGTGCAGAGGAGGGATCGGGGGTCTTTTAGACCCCCGATCCCTCCATAAAGAGTACCTGTCACCACCTATTACTGTCACAAGGGATGTTTACATTCCTTGTGACAGCAATAAAAGTAAAAAAAAAATTTTTTTTTTTTAAACACAATTTATAAAGTAAAAAAATAAATAAAATAAATAAAAAAATAAAACTAAAAATTTTTTAAAGTGCCCCTGTCCCCGTGAGCTCGCGCAGCGAAGAAAACGCATACGGAAGTCGTGCCCGCATATGTAAACGGTGTTCAAATCACACATGTGAGGTATCGCCGCGATCGTCGGAGGGAGAGCTATAATTCTAGCCCTAGACCTCCTCTGTAACTCAAACCTGGTAACTGTAAAAATTTTTTAAAGCGTCGCCTATGGAAATTCATAGGTACCGTAGTTTGTCGCCATTCCATGAGTGCGTGCAATTATAAAGGGTGACATGTTTGGTATCTATTTACTCGGCGTAACATCATCTTTCACATTATACAAAAAAATTGGGGTAACTTTACTGTTTGGATTTTTTAAAATTCATTAAAGTGTCCCTTTTCCAAAAATTTGCGTTTAAGACACCGCTGCACAAATACCGTGTGATAAAAAATATTGCAACAATCGCCATTTTATTCTCTAGATTCTCTGCTGAAAAAAATATATATAATGTTTGGGAACTCTAAGTAATTTTCTAGCAAAAAATACGGATTTTAACTTGTAAACACCAAATTTCAAAAATAGGCTTAGTCATGAAAGGGTTAAATACATTTCAGTTAGCGTGTTCAATACTTTTTCCCTGTGTCATTCCATTTTATTACACATAACTTAAAGTGGACGTAAACCCTCTCCTATACCCAGTGAAGTGAACAGCCTCAGATGATACACAGAGATGAAACAAATCTCCCTACATAAGTTTTACATATATATCTGCTGTCTTCAGCTGTCTATATCCTTTAAAATTCTAACATTGTGTTAGAATTTTTACTTACTCAATCAGCAGTAGGAATGGATTCTTGGCATACACTGTGTGACAGCTGATTGAAAAAAAGGCACACACCCCCCCTCCACATGAGGAAGGAAGGAATGTGCAGAGCTGTGCTGTGACAAGACAAGCTCTCTGCTAATCTATTTATAGCACCCTCCCTGACCCAAATTTCAGGCTGGTTTGACCTCGGTTGTTGAGAACCTCTCAGGAGTTATCATGCTGATAACAGAGGAACGGAGCAGCAGAAAGACACGGGACTTAGTGCTTTGGAGAGAGATAAGAAAACACCACAGATATGTGCCAAGGTAAATTTCATGAATCGGGTTTACATCCACTTTAAAGTGATACTATAGTCTATTTTCTTTTAAAATAAGAACATGTTATACTGAGCTGCTCTGCGCAGAAATTTTGCACAGAGCAGCCCATATTCTCCTCTTCTCGGGTCCCTCGCCGGCATTTCTGGCCCCTCCCTCCTGTTGAGTGCCCCCACAGCAAGCAGCTTGTTATGGGGGCACCAAAGCCATGCCACAGCTCAGTGCATCCATTCAGACACAGAGCCGCGGTTCGACTCGCCCCTCTCTCTCCTGATTGGCTAACTGACTTTGATTAACAGCAGTGGGAGCCAATGGCGCCTCTGCTGTGTCTCAGCCAATCAGGAGGGAGAGTCCCGGATGGCGGAGGCACTCGTGCAACATCCCTGGATCGAGATGGGCTCAGGTAAGTATTAGGGGGGATGCTGCACATTGAAGGATTTTTATCTTAATGCATAGAATTCATTAAGATAAAAAAACCTTCTGCCTTTACAATCACTTTAATTTCTGAATTTATTTGTTTGTTTTAGTTTCTTTGTATGTATGGATTGCATGGGTTGTTATCGACATGTGGTGGAAATTTCATGTCAATAGCACCTTTAGAAATGTAAATTTACCTAGAAAAATTGTGACGTGTTCAATACTTATTTTACCTGCTGTATTATCTATTGTAGCTATTGAGGAAGATATTAAAATAAAAAGTTTTTGTGCCCGAGTCCAGCTTTAACAAGATTTCTAATGATACATATTTTTAGCGAGATGTACGGCTCTTTTTCAGATACCTAAACAGTACAATTTTCCTTTTTTCTGGATTAGACAATTATTTATGATTACAGGGATACTTGTATGCACTGTTAAAAATAAAGAGTATTGCATGAAAATTGTGTTTACATGAAAATAAATTAGTCAATGCAGAACATTTCTAATGCAAGTTTTATACTCCGGACATACAGCAAAAGCGCAGAGAATTAAAGGATTACTGCCACCACCTCCCTCGTCCCCTCTCACCTCCGCTCTCTTCAGCATTTCCCATTTGTTCAGGATCTTCATGGCAAACACCTTATCCGTGTGCTTCAACTTCACCACTGCAACCTGCAAGACAGACACAGTCATTCAATGGTAAAAGTTTAGTTCAGTTCTGTTTCTATCATTTTTTTTTTTCCTTCTTGACAATTGAGAATGTGAAATTGAAGTATTATACATAAGGTAACATTTATTATTACAAAATGTAAAAACTGTCAGGTTATTTTATTTGTGCTTTTTTGTACTTTTTCGTTATGGTAATCTACTCTGGGTATCTTTAGACACGACATGTACCTGGACATTGTTTTTCTTTTTTTGTCTCCTAATGAAATAAAAAACGGATTTGCATAAAAACTGTTATAGATGGCAAGTTTATGTCCAAGGGAAGACATAACTCCCATGCATGTGCACAGGAGTTCATTCATACCGGCAACGAGGCTTGCCGAGATTGTTCACTGAGCTGCGCATGCACATTCTAAAAAAAGATAGCAAACAGTTTTTTTTTAATGCCATGTCTCTTCTGCAATAAAGATCTTGTCTTCTTGCTATTTTTGAACTTTAGTTCTGCTTTATGAGAATAATAGGTTGTTGTGAAGGCGTACGGTAAAAAAGAGACATTATGTGTATCTGTCAAGATACTGGATAGTTTCTCACTAATCATGACATTATCTTATTTGACGTTTCACCTCGAGAAAGTTAAAGAAGAACTCCAGCCTTACCTTTAAATTACATTTTTAAAAAAACAAACATGTTGCACTTGCCTGCTCTGTGCAATGGTTTTGCACAGAGCAGCTCCTATCATCCTTTTCTCGGGTCCCCCGCTGGCCCTCCTGGCTCCTCCTCTTCTCTGAGTTCCAAGCCACTTGCTATGGAGACACTCATGCATGCTTGCTCCCAAGCTGGGTTATGTGTTTCCATAAGAGCCACAGAACAGGGATCAACCCTGGCCCCCAATCCCTCCTCACTGGCTGTGATTGATTAGAATGCATGAAGGTAAAAAACCTTTAGCCTTTAGAACCACTTTCAGTCTTGCACAAGTTGTACAGATTCCTCTCTTGTACTAAAACTGCTTACTCTCATTTAAATGCACACTGTGAGCTTCTCACATGTGCATTAGAAGCTTCAGAAAGGCCTCGTTCACACAGGGCAATTTGAGCCTTGCCCCGTGCAAGGGTGTTTATCCACCCAGGGATGTACAGATGTTCCATGCATCCCCTATGCGGGCAGTCTTATTCATGTTTATTGGGACACAACCGCTACTCCCAATATGACATCCAAGTGGGTGCGGATATTTGTCCTCAAACTCCCCCTTGGTGCCTTCGGGATCGTGCACGGATGTCACATTGGGAGCAGAGGCGTGTCTGTGCAGCTGCTGCGCCCCAACAGATAGCTATGGAATTGCCAGCACAGGGATGCATGGAACATCTGTGCATCCCTGTGTGGGTAAACATGGTCCTACACCAGGTATGGATCAAATCGACCAATGTGAATGAGGCCTAAGTCAGACAGAGGCAGCCTTATTTCCAGGCTGGAGGATGTTCAACAACCAACAGCTCTTTTTTCCCCTGCCTTACGGTCCTTGGCACACCCCTCTCCTTCATTGATCTCAGAGGACATGTGGGTATTACCTACGGTGGTCTGCATGCAAATTCAGCCTGCACAGCTAGGAACACCCACTCCTTCGGACTGACATCCTCCCATTAATGCATTTTGAGATTTGCATAACTCCTATGAAAAGGCCTGCTCAGAGTTTGTATCAGAGCTCTTGGGAGGAATACTGAGGCATGGTGATGCAATATTTACAGGAAGCTATGCACAGCACCCTACCAGCCCCTCCCACCAGCCATTGTCCATCTGCAATGCATAGAGAAGCACAGAAACCCAGTGAGGATGTTTTGGGTCAAAGCAGCATACGCAAACAGCCTAACATCAACGGTATAAGTAGCTAATGTATAGCCTTGGACAACCACAGAGGACAGCACAGGTGAGGGAAAAAAGGTCTATATGGCACAGGTTGACTCATGGCTTTCACTGACCATCATGCACTGCTCATTCCAGAACTGCAAGCTTATCCTTACAGCTACTCCCAGATGTGGCCCTGCAGAGGTCATTTTGTGGCTCTTGGTTTCCTTGGGAGTCTGATTCACATTTTTATTGTGGTCCAGTCTGCACATATATATTTAAAACATTCCACAGAGAAGATCCTGGAACAGAAATGGCCTAAAACCCATAAAGGACTTTATTTTTAGAAAAACCATTTCATGGCCCATTCCCATTTCACTTCTACTTTCCTATGTGTAAAATGGATATACTGTATATTCAGTTTAACGCCTTTGTGAGAGAAACAATGGAGCAGTTATTGTTGACCTCTGCCTCTGAAAATGCTAGGAGACTGGCTGTCACGCTGACCCTCTTGGAAAAGGTTAGAGCAGAGGTCAACAACCTGTAGATCGTGATCTACCAGTAGATCTCGGACAGGTGACTGGTAGATCGCTGGTTTGGGCTTGCTAACCTGGCGTTCTAGAGCATCAAACAGAGTGCAATGCAGAAGGACTACTTGTAAAGATAGAGTTGTAGAAGGGAGCAAGAGCCACATAAGCCGATGCCTCCTCTGTAGTGCTGGTTCCTGTCCTTTGCGCAGTGATATCAATCTCACTGCACCACTTATCCCAGCTAGCAGTGTCCAGGGTGGTGCCAGCAACAGGAAAGGAGAGATTTCCAGGTCAGTGTGAAGCAATACACTGGGCACAATAGTATAGGGCTGCTTTCACACTGATGTGTTGCAGTTTACCCACACCGTGGGTGCAGGGCAGTGTACCTGCAGCTTTCCTGCTGCGTTTACCCATAGACTTCTATTATATCCTGCTGTTTTACCACCCCCAACTTTACATGTGAATGAGCCCTAAGGGTGCCGCTGCTGAATGCAGCTAAGGGCTAATTCACAAGTGCTGCTCCTCTGAAAAGCAATCTGAGCGTGTGTTGATAGGGGGCGAAGAGGTGATATGTTGCCTTCTCACCACCTGATTTAAACTCCTGATTGCCGTGCAATGCACGTGTTTGCAACACAGTAGTACAGCAATTAGAGGTTTAAATCAGGTGTGAGGAGGTGACATTGTGCCCGGTGATCTTTGACTTCTCCCGTGTTGTTCAGGTAGATCTCTACCTCTAAGGTTGCCTACCTTCAGCTTGGGTTAGAAGCTGTTGATGAGAAATCTGTCCAATGCTGGAAGATAAAGTAAAGCCTCGAACACACAATCAGATTTTCGGACGACCGTTCATCCGTTTTTTTTGCATGCTAGTCTCATGACAAAAGCGAAGAGGTTACTTTAAAATTCTCGTACGACATAATTCAACTTCAGGAGTGATGTAATGTGTTGACTAGTTTTGTATGTATTCTTTGGTTTCTGAGCATGCATAGTCTTGCTCTTATTTTCTTCGTACGAAAACAATACTAATTAAACGAAAATCGCATGATGCGTTCACGCATGACAAAAATGTTATAGTCTGCACATCCACCTTTTGTCAGACGAAAAACCGGAATCGGCTGTTGAAAGCGCCATCCTAATGATCTGAAAATTGGCAGATCGCTCATCGGACAAAATTTTACTTCCGATTTTCGTATCGTGTGTGCAGGCCTTAAGGAAAATGTCCTGCCTGGGTGACATCCATTTGCCTCATTTCTTGTTTGGGATACAGAAATAAATGGTGTAGGGAATTTCCACAAAGGAGTCACAGAAGGCAATAAAAATCTTACACCGATGCGCTGTCAGGCCTCTATTCGGTTCCCAGCCACATCTTGGTTGGTCCATCTTCACCCGGTCTTTCTTCTGTGCTTTGTATTTTTGGCGCTTGATTGGCCAGGGCCAAGGTGATGTCACTGATGCACATTCACGCCAGAGTATCATCATCATGGAACACAGAACGGGACGTAAATGTGGTATGATCTTTGCATGTGCGGTTCAGATCACATTACCCGCTGACAGGCAGGGGAAACATTTATGACAGAACAGAGTGTCCAGTTGAGGAGATTTCCCTTCACTTCCTATCCCATAGCCAAAACAGGAAGTGAGAGAAAATCCCTGCAAATTAAGGGAATTCCATGGGGACCCCCAGGTCACCAGAACTAGTGTTCCCATTGGAAGATTTCCCCTCTATTACTTTTCTTTCCCTTATGATAATAGAGAGGGCGAGTCTCCTTAACATGGGCACAGTACAGATAACAATAGCAACTGACAGTTGCTCTAATCCCTCTCCACTATTAAAAAAAAAAAAAAAAAAAAAAAAAAAGGTTTTGCCTTTAGTTCTACTTTAAAGCGGAGGTCTAGCTGAAAAAAAAACATTTTAAAAGTCAGCAGCTACAAACACTGTAGCTGCTGACTTTTAATAAGCACACTTAGCTGTCCAGGGTGCCCGCAATGTCAGCCGCCCGAGGCCGATCCGTCCAACGGATCGGGTCCCGGCGCCGCCATTCAAAGTAAGGGAAACAGGCAGTGGAAAAGGTTATGGGTAAATCCATGCACGGAAAGCAAGTACAGAGAAGCTTGAAAGTGAACTGCTGCCCCTACGGATACACCACCACCCAGGTGGAGTATACTTGAGGAGTAGGAGTAGTATACTATACAGAGTAGGAAATGAACTTTTCTTGTACCACCTTTGAAACCTGTTTTGCAAACTGCAGAGGGTGCAACACACAAGTATCATTATAATAGGAGTAAACCCAACACCTAATGTTTTCTGTAGGCTCATTTCAATATCATCTGCCACTATTGCAGGATTCTCTCAGTAGTGTATACAGGCATACCCCGCTTTACGTACCCTCACTTTACGTGCACTTGCGAGTACAGACACATTGGCGTCTATGGGAAATCCTGGTCAGCTTGATATGGCAAAGCTCCCGGTTTTTAATATTTAAAGCGGAGTTTCACCTAAAAGTTGAACTTCTGCTTTAAGCACTCCTCGCCTCTTACAAGCCACATTTGGCAGGTCTTTTTTTTTTTTTTTTTTTTTAAGGGGGGGGGTACCTAGTTTTGACAGATACCCAGCTCCAACCGGCTGCCTAGACGATGACTGCTCTTTCCCTCCCTCCCTGCAATCCCCTGGGACACGTCACAGGTCCCAGAAGATTGCCTGGCCACTGGGAAGGTGCGACTCGCACATGCACAGTGCACACTCGGCCGTGGAGCCGCAAGCTGTCTTCACAGCCGGGTGCCAACACTTGCAATGACGGTGCTGCGGAGAGAGGGGGGAGAGGAGCGAGGCTTCGGGCGGCCACATCATTGGACCGTGGGACAGGTGAGTGTCTGTTTATTAAAAGTCAGCAGCTACACTTTTTGTAGCTGCTGACTTTTAATAAACTTAAAAACGAGTGGAACATTAACATTAGCATTTTTCTATGGGAAATCTTGGTCAGCTTGATAAGACACTGCTCCCGAACCATAGGTGACAGGGACCCTAAACTTTGGGAGAAGGGACCCAGCACTACAACATCCGATTTTTGAGGTCGGCCAGCTTGCCTAGGTAATCAGTTATGCTTGTAAATGACTATTGCAATGCAGTACGTGCATTGAGAAGTGAAAAAAGCTATTGCTTCACTTTAAGTACATTTTCATTTTACATACATGCTCTGGTCCCACTGTATACCTAAAAGTGGGTTATGCCTGTACAGTATGTCTCAACCCTCTGAGTGCTCTATACAACTGTCAGGTCCTATCTATCTATGGGCTCAGTCACATGGGTACTCAGCCCTATGCAGTGTGGTCTGTTTATTAGAGCTGAGCTGTGTGTCCAGGCAGCCCATATGACGTAAATGGATCTGCACTAGCTGTACAGACTCACCCACACACTAGATTTTGACAGGTATGCAGGGACAGGTGCAGGGATCCAGACGCACAGTCTCTGTGCATGCGCTCCTGCGTACCTGTCAAACACGGCTGTGTGGTGTCTGTACAGCTGATATGTATCCATTCAGTTCATATGGGCTGCCTGGATGTGGCTCAGTGCTAGTACAAAAAGTAAACAAATGTATTTATTACAGGTATTTATATAGCGCTGTCAATTTATGCAGCGCTTTACACATATATTGTACATTCACATCAGACCCTGCCCTCAAGGAGCTTACAATCTAAGGCCCCTAACCCACATTCATACATACACATACTAGGGCCAATTTAGACAGGAATAAATCAACCTACCAGTATGTCTTTGGAGTGTGGGAGGAAACCGGAGTATCCTGAGGAACCCCACACAGGCACAGGGAGAACATGCAAACTGTAGGCAGGTGATGCCATGGTTGGGATTAAAACCAATGACCCTAGTGCTGCTAGGCGGAAGTGCTAACCACTTAGCCAAATAAATGGCTCTGCATGCTGCAAGGGGCTGTGTGCCCGTCTGAATGAGCCCTAGCTTTCAATTTCTGTTTAGAACAAGATTAGTATAACAGAGATGCAGGTAAGCAGCTTATACAGTGCCTTGAAAAAGTATTCATACTCCTTGAAATTTTCCACATTTTGTCATGTTACAACCAAGAAAGTAAATGCATTTTATTGGGATTTTAAATGATAGACCAACACAAAGTGGCATATAATTGTGAAGTGAGAGAAAAATGATAAAGGGTTTTCTAAATTTTTTACAAATAAATATGTGAAAAGTGTGGCGTGCATTTATATTCAGCCCCCCTGAATCAATACTTTGTAGAACCAGCTTTTGCCACAGTTACAGCTGCAAGCTTTGCACATCTAGAGAGTGACATTTTTGCCTATTCTCCTTTGCATAATAGCTCAAGCTCTGTCAGATTGGAAGGAGAGCATCTGTGAAAAGCAACTTTTAAGTCTTGCCACAGATTCTCAATTGGATTTAGGTCTGGACTTTGACTGGGGCATTTAAACACATGAATATGCTTTAATCTAAACTATTCTATTGTAGCTCTGGCTGTATGTTTAGGGTCGTGGTCCTGCTGGAAGGTGAACCTCCGCCTCAGTCCCAAGGCTTTTGCAGACTCTTAACAGGATTTCTTCTACGATTGTCCTGTATTTGGCTTCAACCATCTTCCCATCAACTCTGACCAGCTTCTCTATCCCTGCTGAAGAAAAGCATCCCCACAATATGATGCTGCCACCACCATGTTTCATGGTGGGGATGGAGTGTTCAGGGTGATGTGCAGTGTTTTTTCTGCCACACATAGCGTTTTGCTTTTAGGCCAAACATTTTGATTTTGGTCTCATCTGACCAGAGCACCTTTTTCCACATGTTTGCTGTGTCCCCCACATGACTTCTTGCAAACTGCAAACAGGACTTCTTATGTTATGAGTTACCATGGGCTTCTTGGCTGCTTCTCTGATTAATGCTCTCCTTGCCTGGCCTCTCAGTTTAGGTGGATGGCCATGTCTTGGTAGGTATGCAGTTGTGCCATAACTCTTTTCTCTTAACTCTGAGGGCTTTACAGAGGAGCTGTATTTATACTGAGATTAAACTGATGGACTCTATTTACATTAGGTGACTTATGAAGGAAATTGGTTCCATTCATGCGACACTTTACGTTGGTCTATCACATAAAATTTAAATTTTTGATTGTAACATGACAAAATGTGGAAAATTTCAAGGGGTATACATTTTTTTTTTAAGGCACTGTATATACAATTAAAATACAAATATTTGTCAAAGAATGTGTCATTCTGTCCATCCAGTGTGGTGATCTGCACCCCTGGCAGATAAACACTGAGATCCTAACCCCCCCCCCCGCAGCTGCACTATCGTTGGGTCAGATACACACCCCCAGTCTGCTGATTGGACAATGAAGTAACAGTGGCAGAATATGTCATCACTACGCTCTCATGTGTAACTTTTAAAGTGTAAGTAAAGCCAAAAGCTTGATTTTTAAGCTGGCCATAGACGGTTCAAAATTTGGCTGGTTCAGCAGTGCCTGGATGAATTTTTATCCAAGTGTGGTTCCTGTTTGACTAAAGTTGATTTTTAGACTCACTTCTGTCAAATGAGAATGTTAGAAAACTTTTATTGATCAGTGAATGCAGCCACTGATAACTGTATTATGACAGCAGAGAGTCCCCGCTGTCAAAATACAATGTCCCGTCTGGGAGGGAAGGGGAGGAGGGGATTCTCCATACACCTTGCTTGTGTAGATGGAGGAATCTGTTGTTTTCTTTCAGCCCGCTGAATGAAAAAGAACCAAAAAATCTATGGCGAGCGTTATGTAGCACCCTCCTAGAATAGGTTGAAGAAGAGGCTCAGGTAAATGTAGTTCTTTAGCTCCTCTGTAAACATTGGAGCAGTGCGTGATCTTTTGGCTGTTATGGGTCTCCATGCCTTCTAGTTGTTTCTAGAATGTAGTGGGCTGGAAAAGGCAGACCCTTGGCCTGAATATTTATGTGAGCTCAACAAATCCTTGGGGGTAAGAATGCCCAGTAGGTGGCTTGAGAGTACATAAATGGTTTTAGACCACGAGTAGCAGGATTCTTGCCCTTCTGAGCAGTGTAGATGAAGTCGGCAGGAGTTCAAGGTCCCAGCTCAGTGAGAGCTGGGGGGCCTATTTGCTGGAATCAGTTGGGAGCCAAATCAAAGGGATTCATTGGGGCAGGCCTGGAGACTCACAGGAAAAGTGTCTAGCTGATATTGGACAGAGGCATCCAATTATATGAGGACATTGTGAGTAAAGACTAGGACAAAGGATCCTAGTGACTGTTCGCTGCTTTAACCTCCCCCTTGGGTAACTGTTCCAGCGCTATTGGATTGGAATCTTTCCTTTGTTTGTAGTTCCAGAGTTACTGTCCCTCTATTGTTAGCCAGAAGGGGGATTATCCTGAAGCATGTAGACAAGGCAGAGAGAGTCCTCTGGTTTCTTTCTGCACTAAATCCAGAGCATCCCAAAGCCCACCTTGCACCCCACCAAGTTCAACGAGCATTAAAAGCATAAAAAGACATCCCTTGCCTGGTCATTGAGTTGTGAGACTGTCTGGGTTGTTGTGTGCCTGATTACTTGTACACCCCAAAATTGTGAAGAGCACCCGGCGCAGATTAGCAGGACCCATCAGGGGCCAACTCTACACCTGGCTTTGGGCAGAGTAGGGAAAGCGACCCCCTGTGCTGGTTTGTAATGCTGTCTTTGTGCATGTTAGGGAGATTCAATCTCTCTGATTGTTTTGATGACCAATGTCACTGGACTTAAAGTGAGGAAAATATTGTCACTAGAAAAGGAATAGAGAGAAAAACTTCCAATGAGGACACCTACTACCTACTGAGGACTACCTTCCAAGATGACAACAAAATCTTGAAAGTGATTTCACGTGTTCCCTACTGTAGCCAAAACGGAGGAGGGACAAAACACACACACATTTCGGCTGTAGATATGCTTTAACTGATTACTAATGCGCTACCCTCCATCTTCACATTTCCTAGTTTGAGTCCTGCTGTGTAAGAGATCACAGGTGGCCAATATGAAAACACATTCAGGTGCTTACACTAGCATCGATTTAAAATGAATGTAATTATTTTAATGAGCACATAACTGCATTTTTTTTCTTTCCTAATTTTTGCGTCTGTCAGGAGTTCCATTATATTAGTTACATCGCCCATGATGCTGAGCAGTGCTGATGGTAGACAATGAGTTAAACACAAGGAAATGATACACTCTCAGAATTGCAAGCAGATAATCCTTAATGAGCATGAGAAACTGGAAAGCAGATCTGGAAGAAGCGATTGTAACAAATATAGTTCGTATAATTGCATGTTGGTGTTCCCTCCATCATCATGTCTGGAGAAGGCTCTGCTCATCCCCAGACTGCGGCCGATGCCAGAGGAATGTGGGAAATCACCACTGGCGGAAGGAGGGGCCAGGATCCGTTCACTGACTGTGCTGCTGTTCTGTAAAGCTGGGCTAATGCAAAACAGCCATTGCACTACGCTACACTGCTTACATGAAAATCACACGCCAATTACCGATGCAAGAGTGTGCAAACAGCAGCCAATCACAGATCAGTGCTCTGCAGCTGAGCAGGCAAACTTGTCTATCATTTGTCACCATTGGCTACCTGAACACCAAGGAGCAACACTGATTGCAACCCATCATAGTGACAGCTGTAACAATTTCAGTGCCAGCTAAATTAAGCCCCTATTGAACTTTCAGTTACATCAGCTAAAAATATTCCAGGGGCATCAAAACAAGAACTGTACAGCCTAATAGATTATTTATTTGTGTTTGTTTTTTTAACACAGTCACAGCCTGGGTAGAAATATCAGCATCCTGCCAGCATGCTGTAGAGATGGACTTTTGCAATCTGTGGGGAAGCAGTAGTCTCTCTGCAGGTCTGACACAACCCCTGCTAACTCAGAGCTCTGCAATCAGCAGGAAGCATAAACTGTGCTGAATGGATGGCTTTGAGTCAGCAGGTGGCGTGACGGATCTCAGCAGAGAGCACTGCTTCCACACAAAGAGAAAGGGTCCCTCTCTGCAGCATGCTGGCAGGACATAGGCTTTTCTACTCAGGCTTTAGCTGCTTTAAAAAGAAAGCACACTGTAAGGCTATACACACCTTTTGTTTTGATTTACCTGGAATGGGAATAGTGGATTTAAACAGAAATTTCAATTGGTCTTCAAAGAAATAATAAAATAAATAAATAAAAAGGTCTTTACAGGTAATGGAGTGTTTCCATTCAAGTCTCTCTAGCACATTAAAATTAACCTGTACTTTTGACCCTAATTCCCCAAATTGCACAGATTATCCATCTATAAATTAGGCAGTACAATCTGCAACTCTGCTAAATGACTGCTGACATAAGACCAATTAGCCACCTAAAATGCAATTGTCAATCAGGCCGAACTAATCAATACACTTGCACAGAAATAACAGTAAGGGCTCATATGCCTTGTTTTAATGCACATGTTAAAATATATTCTGAATGGGCACTGTACCTTAAAGTGATTGTAAAGTCTTGTTTTTTTTTAAATAACAAATATGTTATACTTACCTCCTCTGTGCAGTTGGTTTTGCACAGAGCAGCCTCCTCTTCTCGGGGCCCTCTTTGCTGCTCCTGGCCCCTCCCTCCAATCGAGTGCCCCCACAGTCAGCAAATTTCTATGGTGGCACTGGAGCCAAGTCACAGCTCCGTGTGTCCATTCAGACACAGAGCCCCGACCTGGCCCTGCTCCTTCTCTCCCCTGATTGGCTGACTGACTTTGATTGACAGCCGTGGGAGCCAGTGGTGCCACTGTTGTGTCTCAGCCAATCAGGAGGAGTGCCTGGGCGGCTTAGACATTTGTGGATATCACTGTACAGAGATGGGGTTCAGGTAAGTACTTAGGGGGTCCTGGGGAGGCTGCTACACAAAAAAAGGTTTTTTTCTTAATGCATAGAGATGCATTAAGATAAAACACCCTTCCGCCTTTACAACTCTTTTAATGCCAGAAAAAATAAATAGGATGAAGTGTTTTCCAAAATGGTAGTGGGGTTATACGACCAGTCCAGATGCAAAAGGTGGAACTCCAACAATGAGCCAATTTGCAGAGTGCTAAATTTTGTTCAACTCACCTCACCAAAAGCTCCTCTTCCAATTACTTTCAAGATTTCAAAGTCTTCTTTGTGTAGCCGTAGTTGCTTCACTTTATGGGCAAATGGTTTGGCTGGAAAAAAAAAAAAGAGAAGAGAAAATTAGACTATTATTACCGTTGTTATAATAACTCTATGGGGTTGATTCACTAAAACTGAAGAGTACAAGATCTGGTACAGCTGTATATGGCAGCCAATCAGCTTCTAAAATCAGATCGTTCAATTAGGCCCCTTTCACACTGGGGCGGTTTGCAGGCGTTATTGCGCTAAAAATAGCGCCTGCAAACTGACCTAAAACTGCCGCTGCTGTTTCTTCAGTGTGAAAGCCCGAGGGCTTTCACACTGAAGCGGTGCGCTGGCAGGAGAGGGAAAAAACTCCTGCAAACAGCATCTTTGGAGCTCCTGCCCATTGAAATCAATGCTGTAGCGGCGCTATGCGAGTGGTTTTAACCCTTTTTTCATCCGCCAGCGGGGGTTAAAACTGCACCGCTAGCGGCCGAATACCGCCGCTAAAATGACGGTAAAAGGGCACTAAAATAGCGCCCTTTTACCGCCGACGCCCCCACCGCCCCAGTGTGAAAGGGGCCTTAAGCTTTGACCAAAAAAAACCTGGAAGCCAATTGGTTTCTATGCAGAGCTACACCAAATTTTGCACTCTTCAGTGTTTGTAAATCAACCCCTATGAGTTGGTGTACGTACAGCAATAAGATAACCATCACACTATGGTAATCATCAGATCATGACGCCTCCAAATATCAATGGAAAAATTGTGGAGATGCCTCTAGACCAGTGCTTGTCAACTTGCAAGGTATAGGGGGCCTCAGCAGTGACCACTATCACCAGGCAAGATTGTCAGAAACTACAGGCATACTATAGAAAATGATAGACTGTGGACATGCTTACAGGTTTCGTGGAAGATTGGAAACATGCTAGAAAAGACAGTGAGAGTAGGGACATGTTACATAAGGTGAGTGGAAATCACTGCTATACCCCATTACAAATCAATGCTCTCATTCCTACTACAAACTGTTGGGTCCGAGGACCACACAAGCACCAAAAGGGCTGCATTTAGCCCTTTGGCTTTAGAGTCTAGACAATAGACAATAAGCAGAACTAAAGTCTGCAAAAATAAAAAAAAAGTTGCTAGGAGTAAACACATCACCAATATTTTTCACTTAGTGCGTATGCTAGTAGCTCTCATCTTTACAGCTATAAAACTTACAATCACTTCAGCCTGGAGAACACCTACTGTAAGCTATGAAGCAGTTAAAAATAAGTTGAACAAAATCATGAGCAACAAAAACTTTACTGCTACCTTGACTGAGATTGATGCAAAGTTTTTATCTGTATATCAACCCTGGACATCATACTGCCAACCCTCGAGATTTGAGAATAATTCTTGCAATGTAACTACACCAAACATCTAATCCCCTTGTAACCCCTTCCCCTCTCCCTTCCCCTCTCCCTTCCCTCTTTCCCTATTTTCTGTTTTTGGACAGAGTGGGGAAGGGTTTGAACTTGTGTCAGGTTTATATTGCTGCTAGGGTTAAAATAAGTAGGTGAGTATTTTTAAATGACTACATAAGGAGATAGTTCTACAATTACAGATGCTCTGTTGCATTTGTCACTTAGAGCGCAGTTCCACCCAAAAATGGAACTTCCGCTTTAAGCACTCGTTACCCCCCTGACATGCCACAGTTGGCATGACATTTTTTTTTGGGGGGGGCGGGTAGCAGGTACCTGGTTTTGACAGGTACCCAGCTCCCTCTTCCTCTCCTGGCGCTGACCAGAAGTTCACCTCGCCCCCTCCCTCCCTGCAATCTTCTGGGACACATCACAGGTCCCAGAAGATTGCTCGGCCATTCAAGACAGCACAGCGCGACTCGCGCCCGGCTGTGAAGCCGCAAGCTGTTACAGCCGGGTGCCCACATTTACAATGCCGGCGCCGTGGAGAGGAGGGGAGAGGAGTGAGGCTTTGGGGTTCGCATGCTGGACTGTGGGACAGGCGAGTGTCTGTTTATTAAAAGTCAGCAGCTACACTTTTTGTAGCTGCAGAATTGCAAATGGGCGGAACTCCGCTTTAACGACATCTCTGTTTATCTGCAGGAAGTTTCTAGCATTGCAGCAGTACCACAATAAAGGGTGAGCTGTCCTTTTGCTTTCAATGACTGATCCAATGATTCCACATTGAGTCACAGACTCTCCAACAAGTGGACAGATATGAAGCGTTAATCACTCAGTTACTGCATACTTGTTATAGGTCAGCGACTTGGAACACAATGGGGGAAATTTGCTAAAACTGGTGCAAACAGAATATGGTGCAGCTGTGCATAGTAACCAATCAGCTTCTAACTTCAGCTTGTTTGATTAAGCTTTGACAATAAGGCCCCTTTCATGAGAGCGGTTCAATCGGGTTCACCTGTCCGTTTTTCAGGCGGACATGAATGGACCCTCAACTCTCCTCTATGGTGTGACATATGTAAAAAGACTTGTATCCGTTTACACCCGCCTACCTCTAATCTGATCCAATAAAAACAAACAGAAGGGGATCTGTTCCCCTCCAACTGGCCGGATCAGATTAACGAGCAGTCGAGTGTAAACAGACAGTTGGTCAGTTTACATCCGACTGCCCATAGAGCAGAGTGGGCTCCACCCCTGTCCGCTCTGCATAAGTGGAGTGGACATGGACTTGTCATCCGCCCATTTCGCTCAGTTCATCGGGGGATCGGCGGACAGATCCCCTGCTGAGAAAAAATCTGAGCAGGAAGGGGTTCTAAAACCTAGAAGCCGATTGGCTGCACAAGATTGTGTGTGCTCCAGTTTTAGTAAATGCCCCCCAATTAACCCTTTGAACCATTATTAGCACCATGCATTCAGCAATGGCAGCACTCCGTATATCTCTCTCAAAACCGGCTTCTTGCTCTCCTATGACCAGCTATGGAGATTGCCATGGAAGACAAAAGACATGACAGTGAGCTGACTTGATGCAGCTTAGCCAGACACAACAATGAATGGAGCTGCAGAGATTAATTCATATGTACGACTCACACTATCAGGAAAATGCAGTCTGCGGCGAGAAGGTGAATGAAACGAGCCAGAGGAATACTCATCACTGACGGCAGCTTATAATCAGCATCTCTCCATCTGCAGTCTAGGAGAAAATGATATGTTGCAAGGCAGGCAGAAAGGAAAGTCAGATTCTGCTTTTCTCTTACATTATATAAGTTTAATAGTATTTTGGAAGAGTGGTTTGTAAACCCCACTTATCCATTTTAGCTAAACTCTACGACCTTTATGGTCACCTTGAAAAGGCTATAGAAGAGTATGGTGTCACTGATAGTACAACAAGATGGATTTTGGTCAAATATGGTAACCAAAAGCACTCTATTAAACCAATGCAAAACTCAGAGTCTTTACAAATCAGGTTTCTGCATATCTCATTTCCATCACAAATCCCAAAAATTAGGAATGCCTTGCCAATTTTCTTTTTAACCTGTGGTGGGCGCGCAAAAATTAATCAGTAAGTGAACCAAAAAAGTGTATGTGAACACACACACAACAAAAAAACTCTTAAGGTGTGCCTCTGGTCCACCTCCTGAAGAACCTGACCCCCCCCCCCCAGGTGCAAGACTTCTGGTAGCAGTAAGGCACACTCAGGTCCACCTAGCCAAAAGGCCTGGTTGACCCCTCTTTTGATGGTCAGCTGAAGCCAACCACCAAGTATTGGGTAAGGGGTTCTCAAAATGACAGATGCCCGCTCCCCCAGGCAAGGGAGGAACGAACCTGATGGCTCGAGGACCCACACAAACATGACAAATGTGGAGAGAAAAGGTAAATATTCAAATAAGTAAAGCTGACCATAGACTGTTTGAACCAGATTCGAACCATGTATAGGCAGGCTGAATGTACCCAAGTTGGTCGATCAATCAACTTGGTTGCAACCAGCCTGACAGATTTTACATGTGATTAACACTGGCGGCTATTAGCCGCTGGCAAGATTCATTGTGTTCTCACAGTGAGGACAGCTTCCCCCACTCCCTGCCGGTAAAACACAATGGCTCGTCGGGAGAGATTGCCCTGTCAACACCGTCTGTGTTGATAGATTAATAGAATGATTTTCTTTTCTGCAACCTGTGGTTGCAGGAAGAAAATCGCTCTGGATAGTCTAAGTCCCAGTGTTGTGCAATGGCTAGACCTGGTGGTCTTGTAAAAAAAAAAAAAAAATGCATTGTTAACATTAGAATAGTGGGTGGTGCTATGCAAATCATTTCTCATTTGCCTCTGTACATCTAGAACTGCTGGTGTTTAGTGCAGATAAAGTCTGTTATGGAGTCATTCACTCCAAAATTCATACAATTTCAGGCTTTTTGGACATCAGCAGCACTGTATAAACTGTGGCTTCCATGGAGTTGGGCTTATGGACTGACATGAAGGTACAACCAGGCAAGTTATGTTGAGGTGGGCTAAAAGAAACCAAAACGCCCCACTAGGGCCCCTTTCACACTGCTGTGATTCAAAAGTCATGCAATTTTACCACGAATTTGCACACCGCGATTTCAACGCAATTTCAGGGAATGCCTGTGTAAACTTGAGGTCTATGGACCTCAACTCGCATGAAAGTCGGACCAAAGTAGTACAGGGACTACTTTGAAATCGTCACGACTTGAAGTTGCACATATATGAATGGTTATCATTGGAAATCACAGGGAACGCCTTGCCATGTGACTTTGCAGTCCCAAATCGCAGGATAAGTCTCACAAGTGTAAAAGGGGCCTTACAGTTATTTCAGTGAACAAGCCTTCAACTTTTCATAGAAGGCATGGTTTCCAAACACCGGACTAATGATGGACAACTAGTTGGAAACAGTTGTATGCAGTTTGGAATAAATGGCTCTATAATAATTTAAGGCTGTATTAGTGCTATTAATGTGAAGTTCTGGATGTACAGTTGGCCCTTGGAAAGATTTGCACAGATTTGTCAGTTATTCTAAAATAAGAACTACAGTTTTTCTTTTTTGAGACTGCAGAAAAAATTAGTCATCACACATACATGTCTCACTCTGTTGGGTGGTCCCAACCTACTGAGTAAAGAGGTTCTTCACCATTTATTGTGAAAGCATCATGTCAGAAGATTCTGATGTCACTTGCCTTGATATAATGTTTTTACAATACATGGTGAAGAACCCTCTTGGAATTCTGGTGACTTTCCACAATTTACGGCACCATCCACTGTGTCACTACAAGCACCCACCGTCTTGAACAGTCCTAGGTTGAAGGCAGTGCATCTCACATATGGACTATCTGATCCACTCAGCTGATGAGTAAAATAAAAGCCCCTACTGTGAATTCAAAACACTCACTAATTGGATGGACTTCTGAAAACTTTTACTATAATTTGGGAAGAATAAAGTCAACCTGTGCTTCTCCCATTTTATTAATGCCCTGCTCCATCACTGTGTATACTCGCCACCTCTTTGCACAGCCTCCTGCTCCATTTAGCTGCCCATGTCAGAGAGAAATACAGAGTATGTGGTATTTTCAGGTATGGGGTGCAACTCTCTGCCAATTATGATGAAACACTGGTGTTTGACAAAATATTCTATTGGCTGTCCCATATTGCCCCAGTGTCAGAAAAATCACCACCAGGTAATAAAAGGAGACCTGAACAGCTCTGCCATTGGGAAATGTACAATTTTTTTTTTTAACAGGCTTTGTGTTCTTCTTTAATAACAGCCAAATTCCATCATGACTGCATTGGAAAATGATATACATTTGACAGAGAGACAGATGTAGGCTGTTGTGTAAAAAGAAAATGGAAAACCTTGTTTTCTTAGCCGCGTGGAGGAATGACAGCTGCAATCTGGTTGGTCGTCATGAGCAACACAAACATTTTTTCCCTTTCTACTTTAAATGTCACTGGAGTCACTCCGCCACTTCACCCCGCACAGTTTTCTCATAACTGGGACGTGCAGCGGAAAATGCATTTATGTTGCCATGGAAACAGCAGACAACTATGTAAGCACTAGAGGGAGACAGACATATTTAGGATGTCCTACTTATCGAACATCAAACACAGAAACCACTCTGAGCTTCCAAAAAGGAGATCGGGGACCGCATGGCAATCATTGTCATGAGTTATGTTCAATCATATGCTTTTACATTTTATTGTTATAATACCCATTTACTATATATGATGCATACACATGTAAGCTGGACATACGCTAGTAGAATTTCATTCAAAAGTTTTTGTTTTAAGAACGTTCTTTAGGTTTTCTAATCAATAATGGGGTCAAATCGATCTTCATTTTCAACCGCAGTGACGAGAAAATTTGAAGGAGCAGGATGGAAAATGTTTGTCAAACGTACGAATTTCTAAAAGTGTGGTTTTCATTTGGGAAATTATATTCATTTCAAAATCAAATGATAAAAGCAAATGACATTTTGAAGTACTTTCCAGTGACGTTCATCCAGTCATCGACCATCTACTAGGGCAGGGATATGTAATTAGTGGACCTCCAGCTGTTGCAGAACTACAAGTCCCATGAGTCATAGCAAGACTCTGGCAACCACAAGCATGACACCCAGAGGCAGAGGCATGATGGGACTTGTAGTTTTGAAACAGCTGCAAGGGACACTGATAAGTGGGACTATGGATTCAGCCTTTTCCCTCTAGTGTCCAGTACTCAGATAACTACATCAATTCCTGTTAGAGTGAGCTAATCTTCTGGGAGACAACAGAGGATCTTAGAACCTGTAGTCCCACTGCCAATACATACTGTGTTCTTGAGTGCTGACTAAACTACACATACCAGAGAGCTGGTGGGGCAAAGAGGATTCTGGGAGAGCAGATATATTAAACTGCGATCTGCGGGATCTGGTTCCTGGTACGGGATTCCTGTGAGGGAGGTTGGAGGCTGCTGTCATTGCACAGATACAGCAGACCATTTTCAGCCTAGCTGGTTGCCATGACAATTCAAGCCAGCAGATCTGCATTGCTGTGATGCAGACCAATTGGCGGGGATCGCAGCAGCCGATTCTTTCTTTGGGATTCCCACCATCTATCTCCACACATCTGTTGCTGTTTTACTACATTGACAATCTGCTGGGTGGTGATTCTTCATTTCTCTCTGTGGATATTCAAAAACCTATAATGTCAGAGGGGTCAAGAGGCTTGCAAGGTCAAGGCATGACCAGCATCATCAAGCGGCTCATACAAGGGGAGCGCTACAAACACACACAGACTGCAGGCAAAGGAGAGAGGCTAAAATACTACTATTCCTGGAGAGAACGCTGCTCAAAGTATCCTTCAGTGCTAACTTCACGTCTGGAGGCCTAGCAGGGCCGATCCTGGCCAGGGTGCACGGGGTGCAGTGCACCCAGGCACCACAGAGGTGGGGGCGCTGTCGCTGAAGCGCCAGAGTGCTCCCCTCCCTCCTCCTCTCCTTGTCCGTAGGCGGCTCTCTCCGCCGGTCACCGCCACTGTGCCGCTGTGCCCACCATCCCAACTCCCTCCTCGTGTCGGAGGAGAGCGAGACAGCCGGAGACCGGAGCAGCTGTCTCTGTGTTCAGAGAGAGACCAGCCGCAGCCGCACAGTGATGTCACGGAGGAGGGGCCCGACGGGTTCCACTTCTCCTGTGTGTAACTCCGAGTCCTGCCTGCTGCCCAAGCCTGAGCTCTGTTCTCCACCCGTGCGGCGCGGCTGCACACCGTCCTCTCCAGCTGCTGCCCGGGTGTTTTTAATTAGCCTAATGGAGGGGGGGTCTGTACTAATGTGGGGGGGTGATTTGTCCTGGGGGGTCTGTACTAATGTAGGGGGGGTGGTTTGTTCTGGGGGGTCTGTACTAATGCAGGGGGGGTGGTTTGTCCGGGGGGTATATACTAATGTAGGGGGGTGGTTTGTCTGGGGGGGTCTATACTAATGTAGGGGGGTGGTTTGTCCAGGGGGGGTCTGTACTAATGTGGGGGGGTGGTTTGTTCGGGGGGTCTAAACTAATGTGGGGGGGTGATTTGCCCTGGGGGGTCTAAACTAATGTAGAGGAGGTGGTTTGTCCTGGGGGGGTCTATACTAATGTAGGGGGAGTGATTTGTCCGGGGGGGTCTAAACTAATGTAGGGGCGGGGGTGATTTGCCCTGGGGGGTCAGTACTAATGTAGGGGGGTGGTTTGTCCTGGGGGGTCTAAACTAATGTAGGGGGGTGATTTGTCCTGGGGGGTCTGTACTAATGTAGAGGAGGTGGTTTGTCCTGGGGGGTCTATACTAATGTAGGGGGGTGATTTGTCCTGGGGGGTCTGTACTAATGGAGGGGGGTGGTTTGTTCTGGGGGGTCTGTACTAATGGAGGGGGGGTGGTTTGTTCTGGGGGTTCTGTACTAATGGAGGGGGTGGCTTGTCCTGAGGGGGGTCTGTACTAATGGGGGGGTGGTTTGTCCTGAGGGGGGTCTATTCTGATAAAGGGGGTGTTTTGTCCTGGGGGGTCTATACTGAGGGAGGTGTTTATACTTAGTGGGGGGTCTGCACTGACGGACGGGGGTCTATACTTAGTGGAGGGGGGTCTGTACTGAGGGGCGACTATAGTTGGTGGAGGGGGTGATACCATGTTTTACTGCACCGGGTGACACCAACCCTAGTGACGCCACTGCAGCCGCGGGCTCTTGTTTCCCCTCTCCCTCTCCTCCTCGTGCGCGCTGCTGTACTAGTGAGCGGCGCACTATGTTTCTTCCCCCGCCTTCATATCGGCCAGGGAAGTAAAAAAAAGGAGCAAAGAAGAGGATTGTGGGACATGTAGTCCCAAGGACTGGCAGCCCCACTGTAACACAGAAACTGCAGCCCACACAGCATGCTCAGCTGAATGGGAGAGAGAGAGCCAGGACCCCGGGAAAGCTTTCAGGGAAGTGTATCCAGGACTCCAGAGGGAGAGGACAGTGCTGAGGGAACACCACCAGAGAGAGAACCCCGCTGACCTGCGCCACATGAGGGAAAGCCACACAGCGAAAGGAATGGAGTCATTGCCAGAATATAGATCTGGGCTCTACCCAGCGGAGTCACCACGGGCAATTCAGAGTAAGCTGACTCCTGATCAGAGGAGCCGTTGTTGCTGTATCGCTGGGTCAGGTGAGAGGGCCGATCGGCCATTATTTACCAACGTCCATAGGAACTGCAGTCTCTGACCATCTCTTGTAACATGTCTGCAGTCTCTGACCATCTCTTGTATCATGTCTGTAGTCTCTGACCGTCTCCTGTAGTATGTCTGCAGTCTCTGACCGTCTCCTGTAGCATGTCTGCAGTCTCTGACCGTCTCCTGTAGCATGTCTGCAGTCCCTGACCATCTCCTATATTATATCTCCAGTCTCTGACCATCTCCTGTACTATGTCGGCTGTCTCTGACCATCTCTTGTATCATGTCTGCAGTCTCTGACCATCTCCTGTACCATGTCTGCAGTCTCTGACCATCTCCTGTACTATGTCTGGGGGCTCTTTCTAACAGATTCTCTAACAGAAGCCCTCTCTGTGTGCATCAGAGAGACTCCGCTCCAGGTCTCATTAGTGTACGCTCTTCCTGTATTTTCTTTATTGTTAAAAGATCATGGGAGGATCCCAGGGTAACAAAGAATTCTTAGGGGAACATCTCTGTGTTTGAGTCGTTGCCATAGAAACATTTGTAAAAGGGAGGAGTTGGTAAGATGACCACGCCCACGTGGGGGCGCCAGAAATATTTCTGCACCCAGGCGTCTGTGACCCTAGGATCGGCCCTGAGGCCTAGGCTCTTAAACCAATGATGAAAAAAGTGAGATGTCTACACATGCATACAAGTTTCAAGTCAATGACTCAAAGAATTAAAGCGGTCGTAAACCACTAGATGTTTTTGTTTTTACCCTGCAAGGTAAAGGCATAATGTGCTAGTATGTGTCGCATACTAGCACATTATGTTAAACTTATCTTAAAACGAAGCCCCCCGCTCCGAGATTTCAGACCTGGAGGCCGCATCCATCTTCACCCGTCTTGCTTCCGGGTTCGCTGACTCCGGGTCTGTGACTGGTGGGAGCCGCAATGAAGTCACTCCACGCTCCTGCGCCTGGCTGCATGTTCAGTAAATATCTCCTGATTGGTGCACATTTAGGAGACATTTACATTACCTATATGTAATCCTTATTATAGGCTTACCTATAGGTAAAAGTCATGCATGCAAGTTAAATTCCACTTTAAAGTGTTTGTAAACCCTTAGGTTCCATGCACACTGGATGTTAATAATGTTATAAAAACGCTAGTAGCTTTGCAGTGAGTCTTTTAACGTTTTTGAAATATCGTTTATTAGTGGGTTTTTTATTATTATTATTTTTTTAATGGATCAAAAAGGGTAAAAAAAGCTGGTGAACCATGTTTTTGAGTGTTTATTGACATTTATCAGCATTTATGAGCGTTTTTGGCGTTTTTTGTGGTCAGAAAAACGACTCCTGAACGCGATTTTAGGGTGTTCAGAAAACAGCCCATAAACTCCACTGCTGATAAACATCCAGAAACGTCCTGGACACATAGTATAACAGAGGGGAGTTTATGGGCTGTTAAAAAAACTCCCAAAATCGGCCGTTTATGAGCTTCAGTGTGCATGGAGCCTTACATATACCCAGTGAAGTAACTGGCCTCAGGTGATACACAGAGATGAAACAAATTCTCCTACATAAGTTGTACCTGTTTATCTGAAGTCTTCCCTACAGCCAATTAAAGTCCAGAATTTATAAAGCTTGTTTGAGCTGTCAGAAAAAAAACCCCAAAAAAACAAAGGAGGGCAGAGAGATGAAATTACACTCTGAAGAGCTCTGGGAGCTGTTTAGAGGGGAGGGGAGGGGAAGGAAAGGGAAGAGATTCACTCCACCCACACACACACACACACACACACACACACACACACACACACACACACACACACACACACGAACAGAGCCGAGGCTGTCAATCAGCTGGAGGTTACTTTCCCTGTCACCTTTTTTTTTCCTTGGTGTCAGGAAAACTTATTCAAAGTGACTCATGTTGATGGAGAAACAAAGCAGTAGACAGAAATGACACTTAGTGCTTGTAACTGAGACACACTATAGAGGCATAGGCTTTGTTCATTTTTCATGTCTGAGGTTTACAACCATTTTAAAAGCTAAAGGTCACACATTCCCCTCCTGTTATTTTACCATTATTGCACTCCCCCATTACCCTGTCTGCCTGCCTGTGTGAGCTTGGCTTCTGTTTGTTTCAGAGCCCATGGAGCCCCCATTCTCTTGGTCCTTGGTGACTGGTAAACCAGGAGAAGGTCCCATGCTCCTCCATACCTAGAAGTACTGGGTAATTTCAATGGCTCCAGTGGGCAGCAGAGGAACGCAAGAAAGATGGGAAAAGGAAATCAAGGGAACTTTCCTGTCACTTTCCCCTTAACAGGCAAAAAAAAAAAAAGCTGTTACATTTCTTTGTCAATGCCATCTAAATCTGCTAGTGCATCTCCCAAAATGGACAATTCTGCTGTGCAAGGGTATCTCCTTTGCCCCTTCATCTAGAATGGAATCACCCTAGGAAAGAGCTGGAGCTGAAATAGTCTGCAGTGAGCCTGATGATTACACTCAGGGCTGCTGTTAGAAACCACTGGGTCCCATACAGACAACCTGACATGGGGCCCCATACAGCCAATGCTTCAGTTATGAATGATTACAGTGAGTGATTAGTATTGATCACTCAATGTCTTCATTCAGGAAAGGAAGGGGCTGGTAAATATGACATATTAGGGGAAATTACTGGAACTGATCTCTGCAGCAGCTGAAAGTCAATGGGAGGGAGAGAAGAAGAGGCCAGCTTTCAGCTGCTGCAGAGAGCAAAACAGGGGATTGTTTCCAAGAATTGCCCCCCTGCCACACTAATTACCCTCCCTGCATACATCTGATTCACCCTGCTGGCCTGGGCCCCCCTGCTGGCCTGAGTACCCTACAGGAGGACTGGTGGTACCCCCTTATCCACTGCCCTGATTACACTGGCAAATCACTGATCACAACTGCAATGCTTTGCAGGCTTCAGTGCAAAAAAATTAATAACTCATTTTTTTTCTTTTTTGCCATATAGAAATGTTAATCAATATTTTTACAAAAGGTGGAATATGCCTTTTTTTTTTTTGGAAATTGACTTATGAAGAGCACTTAAATATAAAACGTGGACTCCCCTAAGGTCTGGGATCTTCCTTTAATATTGGACTTCTCTATGGAACAGAGTCACAATTACCAGAGTGCTGGTAATTTAGAAATGGTGTTACGGCTGCTTTGTGGTGAGGCAATCAGAGCCTGGGCTAAAAATCCGCTACATATCTGACAACCACTAACCACATATGATGAGAAGGGAGAAGGAAATGGGAGACCGCAGGGTGCAACAAAACACAGACAACAAACACCTATATCGCACAGTGATATCTGCTGTCGCAGAGTGTCACTCCAGTGGCATAGAGGGGAAGGGAAAAAAAAAAAGACAGGATCCTGCTGCATATTTTATCCTGGGGCCCCTCAGCTCTAAAATAAATTGTGGACTGCCGTGTTCAGATCTGTGTGGATAATAAATACATAAATAAATAAAAAGGACGATCATTCGTTCGCTAATCTCATTGTGTGTACCAGGCATTACAGTGTAGAAGTCTGATCACTGTGGACAGGATACTGATAACATCATCTCAGCCTAGGCAAAAGTCATTCACTGGACTGGAACGCAGGAACAACTTTTTAATGATAAAAGGTGGAGCTTTTTAAAAAATATATTGTTTTCGAATGCTGTGATATGTTAGGAACATATGTATGCAGACATACAGTATCTCACAAACATGAGTACACCCCCCACATCTGTGTATATATTTTATTCTATCTTTTCATGTGACAACACTGAAGAAATAACACTTTACTACAATGTAAAGTAGTGAGTGTACAGCTTGTATAACAGTGTAAATTTGCTGTCCCCTCAAAATAACTCAACACACAGCCATTAATGTCTAAACCGCTGGCAACAAAAGTGAGTACACCCCTAAGTGAAAATGTCCAGATTGGGCCCAAAGTGTCAATATTTTGTGTGGCCATCATTATTTTCCACCACTGCCTTAACCTTCGTGGGCATGGAGCTCACCAGAGCTTCACAGGTTGACAATGGAGTCCTCTTCCACTCCTCCATGACAACATCACCGAGCTGGTGGATGTTAGAGACCTTGCGCTCCTCCACCTTCCGTTTGAGGATGCCCCACAGATGCTCAATAGGGTTTAGGTCTGGAGACATGCTTGGCCAGTCCATCACCTTTACCCTCCACTTCTTTAGCAAGGCAGTGGATGTCTTGGAGGATGGTTTGGGGTCGTTATGTTGGAATATTGCCCTGTGGCACAGTCTCTGAAGGGAGGGGATCATGCTCTGCTTTAGTATGTCACAGTACATGTTGGCATTCATGGTTCCCTCAATGAACTGTAGCTCCCCAGTGCCGGCAGCACTCATACAGCCCCAGCCCATGACACTCCCACCACCATGCTTCACTATAGGCAAGACACACTTGTCTTTGTACTCCTCACCTGGTTGCTGCCACACAAGCTTGACACCATCTGAACCAAATAAGTTTATCTTGGTCTCATCAGACCACAGGACATGGTTCCAGAAATCCATGTCCTTAGTCTGCTTGACTTCAGAAAACTGTTTGCAGGCTCTCTTGTGCATCATCTTTAGAAGAGGCTTCCTTCTGGGATGACAGCCATGCAGACCAATTTGATGCACTGTGTGGCGTATGGTCTGAGCACTGACAGGATGACCCTCCCACCCCTTCAACCTCTGCAGCAATGCTGGCAGCACTCATACATCTATTTCCCAAAACAACCTCTGGATAGGAAGCTGAGCACTTGCACTTAACTTCTTTGGTCAATCATGGTGAGGCCTGTTCTGAGTGGAAACTGTCCTATTAAACCGCTGTATGGTCTTGGCCACCATGCTGCAGCTCAGTTTCAGGCTCTTGGCAATCTTCTTATAGCCTAGACAATTCGACCATATGTGGGCTTCATCGGACCTGCAGCGGACTTTTTCGGTCGAAGATCTGACGGACTTTAGATTTGGAACATGCTTCAAATCTTTCCGACGGACTCGAGTCCAGTCGAAAAATCAGCTCGTCTGTATGCTAGTCCAACGGACAAAAACTGATGCTAGGGCAGCTATTGGCTACTGGCTATCAACTTCCTTATTTTAGTCCGGTCTTACGTCATCACGTACGAATCCGTCGGATTTTGGTGTGATCGTGTGTAGGCAAATCCGGTCATTAGAAAGTCCGTCGAAAGTCCGTCGTAACTCCGTCGAAAAGACCGTCGGACCTTTGTTGTCAAAAAGTCCAACCGTGTGTACGCGGCATAACGAGTGACATGACACCGGGGAGGGAAAATGGCTAATTAGGCCCAATTTGAACATTTTCACTTAGGGGTGTACTCACTTTTGCTGCCAGCGGTTTAGACATTAATGGCTGTGTGTTGAGTTATTTTGAGGGGACAACAAATGTACACCGTTATATAAGCTGTACACTCACTACTTTACATTGTAGCAAAGTGTCATTTCTTCAGTGTTGTCACATGAAAAGATATAATAAAATATTTACAAAAATGTGAGGGTGTACTCACTTTTGTGGGATACTGTAAGTTACTGAAAGGTAAATTTAAACAAAAAAAAGGATACTTTTTAGCGTAGGCATATGAAAGAAGGATCTCAAACAGACATGGAGTTATTTTGCAGAAAAGCAGCAGTGAGCTAGAAGCTTGGCACACTTGGGTAACTGTCCCAGCAGAATCCAGACTAATATTTAGAAGCGTTATAGTTTGTTAAAATCCTGACATTTCACAAACAGTCCACAAGCCATAGAGGCAGAGTCACTTCATCCACTTAGCGGAGCAGACGGACCTTCACAGCGTCCTGAGCTTACAAAACACACAACCTTATCACAGACACAACGGACATGGACCACAAACGAAGCCTCCAGGAGAACAGCAAAGATTAGCAGAATGGTATTAACCACTCTACCCAAAGTAATGTTTTTATTCATAAAAGTTTCTTTCTTGGTAACTTTGGAAACACTGTTTCTTTGTATATATTGTATTCATATATGTACACAGGGCAGTCATATTTGCAAATCCACGTTTACATGCTCAGGCTTAGCTTCCTGCTTTACAGTGCTACACAATGGTTATGCATACTGTTCCTTCTCACAATACAATTCTAAAGGTTGGATAACTTATTAAGTGCCACCCAAAATACTATAGTAGTAGTAAACACTGTAATGACTCCAACAATCTGATCACTAGAAATATACTATACTTTCCCCCTGAATCAGCCTCCCCAAAATGGATTTTCCCAGTTTTGGTGGGTACAGGGGATGCTAAGGACCTAATTCACCCAATTACCCAATTTATCTCTCAGTGATGCTATTGGTGAGTTATCAGGTCTCCATATCTACTGTGCCCATTGTAAAGGCTCTTACCATCCTAGCTAGATTTTTATTTTAAATTATGGAGAACAGAAGGCACTGCAACATACAAGGGTGGGAGGAACACTCAAAATGTCCAGGTAGACAAGAGGGTTGGGAATTATAAGCTCCATCTATACTTAGAATTTAATGTTTGCATAACCTTACCCTTTAAATTATACTTCTGACCACACTACCCCTTGCCTCATGCTGTAGTGATGTCACTGGAGACTGCATAATTAGACCTTATGGGTCTTAAAGCTGAAGTATAATGTACACATACAATACCTTCCACTGCTAAACAGTTGTTTGATAACAACCTAATATAGCTTAATCAAGCAAATGATCAGCAGATTGTACAGCTGAAGTCTGCACTACTCATTGGCCAGTAAAGAGAAGCATGCATGTCTAAAGGGATGTCAGAGATGTGTTCTTTCATATAATGCTCAGGTACACTGCTAAACAGTTGTTTGATAACAACGTAATATAGCTTAATCAAGCAAATGATCAGCAGATTGTACAGCTGAAGTCTGCACTACTCATTGGCCAGTAAAGAGAAGCATGCATGTCTAAAGGGATGTCAGAGATGTGTTCTTTCATATAATGCTCAGGTACAGTGAATGACGCCACACCTACAGATCAAACCCCCACACATAGTAAAGAACAATAAGTCTAAAAGCTGTGAGAGGCGGCCCAATGACTGAGTGAGCCAGGAAAGGTGGGGATTTAGAATGATAGAAGCCAAGACAGGAAACAAAGGTGGCCCAAGAAAGCTACTACAGCTTCAAAGAATTATATAGTAGCGATGCAGGTTTGCAGGGTATTAAAATCAATCAATTTATTCTAAGATAAAGACTTGCTACAAGTGTGAGAAATAGGGTAAGGCCCCTTTTAAGCAGGTGGACCGATAGGGTCCACCTGTCAATTTTTTCAGGTAGACCCGATTGGACCCTCCATCATCCTCTATGGAGCGGTGCATGTAAACGGATATGTGTGCGTTTACACCTGCCGACATCTAATCTGATCTGTTAAAAAAAAAAAAATGGATGGGGATTTGTTCCCTAACTGTCTAGCACAGGGGTCTCCAAACTTTCTAAACAAACTGTCTGTATACTGTCCTTCAAACTTTAGGGGGCTGCACTGTGGCCAGTGGGAGAAGAAAATGTCCTGGCATCAGTGGGAGTAACAATGCTCAATGGCTAGTATCAGTGGGAGGAATAGCGCCCCACCGTCGGTATCAATGGGAGGAATAGCGCCCCACCGTCGGTATCAATGGGAGGAATAGCGCCCCGTCGGTGGTATCAATGGGAGGAATAGCGCCCCATTGTTGGTATCAATGGGAGGAATAGCGCCCCATCGTTGGCATCAATGGGAGGAATAGCGCCCAATTGGAGGAATAGCACCCCATCATTGGCATCAATGACAGGAATAGCGCCCCATTGTTGGTATCAATGGGAGAAATAGCGCCCCATCGTTGGCATCAATGGGAGGAATAGCGCCCCATCGTTTGCATCAATGGGAGGAATAGCGCCCAATTGGAGGAATAGCACCCCATCGTTGGCATCAATGACAGGAATAGCGCCCCATCGTTGGCATCAATGGGAGGAATAGCGCCCCATCGTTGGCATCAATGGGAGGAATAGCGCCCCATCGTTGGCATCAATGGGAGGAATAGCGCCCCATCGTTGGCATCAATGGGAGGAATAGCGCCCCATCGTTGGCATCAATGGGAGGAACAGCGCCCCATTGTTGGCATCAATGGGAGGAACAGCGCCCCATCGTTGGCATCAATGGGAGGAATAGCGCCCCATCGTTGGTGTCAGTGGCAGGAACAAAAGGGGGAATAATGTTTCAAGGGCCGGATAAAGCAAGCAAAGGGCCGAATCCAGTCCCTGGGATGCAGTTTGGAGATCACTGGTCTAGTATATTGGAAGGAAGTCTGGTATAAACGGACAGGCGGTTCGTTTACACTTGACCATCCATAGAGGAGAGTGGGCGGTGTTTGTGTCCATGCTGCATAAGCAGAGCAGACATGGACCAGCCATCCGCCTGCTCAGAGGGGTTTAGAGGACAGATTCCCCGCTGAGCTGGCGGAGTCCACCCCGTATGAAAGAGACCTTAAAACTAGAGTTCAGATTTAAGAAATGAGAGCCTTAAAGATGACAGGGACACTTTAAATCTGCTATTAAATACAGCTCTAAGGCCTGCGTCAGGATATATCTCTCAGCTTTCCTCTTCTGTTTACTTTAGAAATGAATTTATAGCACAGGGTTCGGGTCGTATTACCCAATAACATTGTATCCATGGGTGTTAAATGATTCCAGCACCGGGCGGTATAGAGAAGCATTCAGTGGACGCTCACCCAGGCCCTGTGCTGCACACAGACGTTTACTTAAACACGCACACTTTCCATAAACAGCTGTCTGTGGCGTGTAACCAGGCCTGGGCCTTCACTTCCAGCCACCCTCGCATTTGTCTGGATCCCAGCTGAAAGCTTCACAAAGACAGCTTGTATGTTCTCTAAACACACAGAAGATAACGCATTGCAGGCACACAGGTCCACACACATCACAATGAAACCGTACAATCTCCAATAATAAGGGAGTACACGGAACAATTGAATGGACACAAACTGGGTTGTTTAGGTTCATCCCCACATTATATTGTTTAGGTAAATCTAATAGTAGCCATACACACAACGATGTCATCATCATCAATTATAATATAAAATGATGCCACATGTATTATATATATCTTATGTATATCATTATGGGAATCCACTCCACAATTGCGTATTCATATACGGCTTTAGATGAGTATTATTGTACTCTTTTTTTTCTTTTTCTTTTTATATTTTTATACTGGTTTTATACCGGACTTCATTGGCACTTATCACTGTATGTCACACTTTTGGTGTGACAATACATTTACTTTTTCATTCGTGGTTCACGCTTCTTCTCATGTGATTCTTTCACATGTTTTATGCCTTTATTCACACATATTTTTATGATCATGCACTAATTCGAATTCATTTTTTCGAGTTGGGGTCACCACATGCACTTCCAGGCCACTGTTTGCATCTCCGGGTCTTATGCATGACGTTGTTGGGCAGAGATGCTTTCAACTTCCCAGCATGGCCTGTCCCCATACCAACGCACTGACGCTTTCTATTACGCATGCGCACCACACTTCTCGTTCGGCCACCCGACGCTTACGGTGTCACCTCCTCAATTGAGGTCCGCCCTCATATCGGCGTCATTCTTTTTCACTACGCATGCGCATTACGTATATCATGCGCAGTATTTCTCATCACATCTGGATGCGCGTGTACACTGCGCGCCGTGCTTTTGTCTATATCGTCCACAACGAACGGCTTTGAATTCACTTGCTATTACATATTTATCACAGATCGCACATTGCACGTTCTTGCCAGTCACGAGTCTTATTGTTTTTTGTGGTTAGTTAACATTATACTTTGACCTCTTCACTTCCGGTGCCCATATTGTAACTAATATGAGGCGTGGAACGCACGCCGGGCGGCCATTTTGGCTGGATACAGGAAGTGCTGTTTTTTCATCTGTGGAGCTGATTACCATTATCATAGATGTACCCCTTATATATACTTTGGTGGCTGCAGTGGGGGGAACCCCCAGACTACGTCTATGAAGACGAAACGCGTTGGGTAGGACCCCACTGTCGCCACTTTTTACACAGCGCTGTTTTTTACGGATCTACATGTGAGTGTATATCTTTTTATTTCAATAAATTCCATTTTTATATACGGATTCACACTATGTGGCCATTCCTTCCTTTTTTCCATTTTTCATCATTATCGTTTGGTTCTTACACATCGTCCAGAGGAATATAACAACGCGTGGTTTGTTCCATATACTTCGCCCCTCTGGGTTCTGGCATCGTTTTGAGGGACACAGCAACTTGTGGGTCAATCCACAATCATCGCCTCTCTGGGCCATCCATAGCCACTCACCCCCCAAGCCTTATCCGACCCAACTCTGCGTATGCCCTTTTGGGTCCATCCCATCTGGTAAGCCTCTTCATTTTTGGTGGTGGTGTGTCTGTCTCCATTCCAGATGTCAAATATCTCTGCTTGAAGTGTTTAGTTCCTGAAGACTCCCTACTAATATATATACAGATGACTCTTCTTTACAATTTACATTTGGAACTGTTGGTCTAACGTTTTCCATATTGGACGTTTTCTCATTTCAATAGCGCTACACTCATTGTGGTTCTCTCTGATGCCACATGTATTGACTGCAAGTACAATCAATCCAAAACGATCTATTAAAAATGATCACTGCATTGCTTTATATTACAACTAGTTCTCTGACACATGGGCAGATATTCTTTTGATGAATCAGAAGTAGTCAACAAACTTTTGCCACGGTCGATAAAGCTGACATCACTGGCGAGAGCTCACTAAATCATTGGAATGAAGGGCCTGTGCTTTATGATTCTTATTCACTTCAGTCACTTTAGTCACACTGACTGATCGATTGCATGATCATATCAATATGTGTGTGGCCACCATAACCACTTGACCTCTGAAAGGTTTTACCCCCTTCATGACTGGGACACTCTTTGCTATTCAGCACTGTGCTACTTTAAAGCGTCCCGCCGTAAAAAAAAAATATCCGCCCCCCCCCCCCCCCCAAAAAAAATAGCATGCCAAATGTGGCATGCCAGGGGGTCACCGTGACTTGAAGCGGAAGTCCCAGTTTTGGGTGGAGCTCCACTTTAACTGACAATTGCTCAGTCATGCAAAACTGTAGCCATATGACATTTCTATAATGTTTCCACACAAATAGAGTTTTCTTTTGGTGGTATTTGATCATCACGGGGTTTTTTATTTTTTGTAATATAGATGAAAAAAAAGACAGAAAATGTTGAAAAAAAAACACAATATTTTCTACTTGTTATAAAACATATCTAATACAAAATAAAATAAAATGTCTTCACAAATTTAGGCCAACATGTATTCTGCTACATGTTAATTGGTTTGTGAAAGTTATAATGTCTACAATCGATGGTATATACAGTATATTGTCAAAAGTATTGGGACACCTGCCTTAACATGAACTTTAATGTCATCCCAGTCTTAGTCCGTAGGGTTCAATATTGAGTTGGCCCACCCTTTGCAGCTATAACAGCTTCAACTCTTCTGGGAAGGCTGTCCACAAGGTTTAGGAGTGTGTCTATGGGAATGTTTCACCATTCTTCCAGAAGCGCGTTTGTGAGGTCAGGCACTGATGTTGGACGAGAAGGCCTGGCTCAAAGTCTACGCTCTAATTTATCCCAAAGGTGTTCTATCGGGTTGAAGTCAGGACTCTGTGCAGTCAAGTTCCTCCACCCCAAACTCGCTCATCTGTGTCTTTATGGACCTTGCTTTATGCACTGATCCAAATCATTTGGTGGAGGGGGGATTATGGTGTGGGGTTGTTTTTCAGGGGTTGGGCTTGGCCCTTTAGTTCCAGTGAAGGGAACTCTAAAGGCATTAGCATATCAAGACACTTTGGACAATTTCATGTTCCCAACTTTGTGGGAACAGATTGGGGATGACCCCTTCCTGTTCCAACATGACTGCGCACCAGTCCATAAGCAAGGTCCATAAAGACATGGCAACCCCATAGAACACCTTTAGGATGAATTAGAGTAGAGACTGCAAGCCAAGCCTTCTTGTCCAACATCAGTGCCTGACCTCACAAATGTGTTTCTGGAAGAATGGTCAAACATTCCCATAGACACACTCCTAAACCATGTGGACAGTCTTCACAGAAGAGTTGAAGCTGTTATAGCTGCAAAGGGTGGGCCAACTCAATATGGAACTCTACGGACTAAGACTGGGATGCCATTAAAGTACATGTGCGTGTAAAGGCAGATGCCCAATACTACTGACAATAAAGTGTACATTGGAATTTACGCAGCTATAGACGCTATACTGGTAATCAGCAACTTATAGTGGGACTGTAACAGTGTGGTGGGAAATCTGGCGCTAACAGACCCTGGCTGGGAGGCACAGCGACATTAAAACAGTGATCAAATATAAAACTGTACAAGGACACTGTACTAATAGCACTGGCTGGGAAAGCGTTAATATCTAGGGGCAATCAACGGGTTAACTGTGTGCCTAACTAGTGTAATGTTTGTTGGGGTTCCTGACAGATCTGGCTGTTTTTTCTCCCTGCAGCCAGAACGCCGATCTGTGTACACTGCCACATGTGTTTGTAAACACAGGACTCTGTGCTGTGATTGGCTACAGCAAATCAGCAGGTCTCAGCCATAAATCATTACCTGGAACCTGCTGACCAAATCCCGCTGTAGCTAGTGACAGAGTTCGTTGACAGCAGGTGTGTGCATGCAAGCCCCCTTACCCAGGATAGGCTGGATGATGTACATGTATGTGATCCATCCGGCCCGCGCCGCCCTGTCGCAGTAAATGTACTGTGGTCCAGTGGCAAGCAGGTAAAAGGAGAATACAAAGGCTATACATTCGGATTGTAACATGTATCTCTACATTAAAGAGACCCTGTCACCATAGCTATTCAGGGGAAAGTGACAAGATCTTTTCAAAACCAACCCCCTGACCTAGTTATACAGACCATACTCCCCCACTGCTCCTTCTGTTGCAGTTGATGCAAAATAATGTTTCCAGGTTGTGGAGGGGCAGGTTTCCTCTTTCCCATGATGTAGTACTCAGGCCTAGAAAGCAATCACTATCCCTGAGCATGGTTACATGGCAGAGGTGGTAACATCATCGTCATTTACAACACCAAGGCATCCTATGATTGAAAGAGGAACATCAGAAAAGAGCTGCTGGAGAGGCCAGAATACCTGGGTTAAGGGGATAGAGCAAGTACAACTAGGTTAGAGGGCCTTTGATCTCTGTAAGGAAGCAGTGTTCTCTCTGCAAATGTCCGACCAGACCCCCGTATGAACCAAATCTATAGGCTCCACAATTTGCATGCTCCTTGTTAATTGGACAACTCAAGCTCTGACTCAGCAGGTAACGTGGCAGACCTCTGCAGAGAGGACTCTACTTTCCAGGGCCGTCACTAGGGTTGGTGTTACCTGGTGAGGTAAAACATGGTGTCACCTCCCCCCTCGCCTTAGTACAGACTGAACTCCCTTCCAGCCCCCCTTTCCGAGCATAGAACTGTACAGATCTCCAGAATGACTCTCCCTCGGCTCCCCCTCCACAGTATATATTGCACATTATATAGAGATATCCATGTATAGTACCTGTACAGGTAGATAGTGATCCTCTCCATCCCCCAGGTATATATTGTACAGTATATAGAGATATCTATGTATATTACCTGTACAGGTAGATGGTGACCTACTCAGGCTCCTCCTCCCCCGGGTGTCCTGCATTTTCTGTTATCGGATTTTGGGTCTCGGTGGAACCATCTATCACCTGCACTCACCTCTGCCAGACTCACCTGTTGCCAGTGACATGCCCCCCCCACTTGTTCATCTTCTCCCAGCTCTGTGAGATTCTACTACGCTCTTCATTACCCATCCATTTCTTGCTCATTCTCCACCCCAGCTCCTCTCTCTCGCCTTACTTGAGCTCTAAGCTCCACCCAGCAGCCTTCAAACATTCAGACTCCGCTCAGTGTTCCGCCCAATTTCAGCTATTCTTCGTCCCCTGCTCTCTGTGTACTGGATTGGTAGTGGCCGGGCCCCTTCCACTGAGTTCTCTCCGGGGTCCACCAATACCAGAGAACCTGGAAGAACCATGTCACCCTTCTGGTGGGTGTCACCTGGGTGCGGTCCACAACTCTGCTGTCTTTTTCACTCTTACTATAAAGAAAGCATACATGAATAAGTAGTAACATTTTCACTAGGCTTAGGAGGTAGTCCATGAGTCTGTAAAGCATAAACAGAACAGCTATTATATACTATTTAGATGGAAGGGCCAACATTGGTCTTTTAATTTGCACATTTAGAGAAAAAAAAAACATTTCAAGACTTTGGATTTCTTTGCTGTCCGGTGTTTTTATTTCCGCAGTCCTGGAAGGAGTTATTGGCCAACGCCTCCAACTTTTGTCTTTATTGAGAAAAATCAACACCTGATGTAAATTAAAGTGTTTAATAAGAAGTCTGTGTACAATCCAGAGCCTGCATCCAAATGAAATACGGAACTGGCTCCAAAGTGAACACATGGACGCCAATTTCACATGCAAGGCCTTCCCGCTTTCCAAGTTGTCACTACTGCTGGGGAAGAGATGAATGGTGAAGACTGGATGCACTCTAGCAGACTAGGCACCATTCACACTTGATCTTAGCCACTTTGGTCATTTTTTCGTTGTTTTGAGCGATTGTTTAGGCATTTTTGTGCATAATAAAGGCTTTTTTTCATTGAGTTACTGGGGGTGAAAAATGAGTGTTACATGTGTTTTCTCTATTTAAGTCTTATGCCGTGTACACACTAGTGGACTTTCGACGGACTGAACCCCCCGAAGGACACGATCACACCAAAGTCTGACTGATTCAAAAGTGATGACGTACGACCAGACTAGAATAAGGAAGTTCATAGCCAGTAGCCAATAGCTGCCCTTGCGTCATTGTTCGTCCGTCGGACTAGCATACAGACGAACGGATTTTTCGACCGGACTCAGGTCCGTCGGAAAGATTTAATACATGTTCTATTTCTAAAGTCCGTCTGATTTTTCGACAGCAAAGGTCCGATGAAGCCCACACACGATCGAATTAGAACTTTTTGGCCTTAAAACCAGGTACCGCTCATCACCTGTCCAATACAGTCCCAACAGTGAAGCATGGTGGTGACAGCATCATGCTGTGGGGGTGTTTTTCAGCTGCAGGGACAGGACGACTGGTTGCAATCGAGGGAAAGATGAATGCGGTCAAGTACAGGGATATCCTGGATGAAAACCTTCTCCAGAGTGCTCAGGACCTCATACTGGGCCGAAGGTTTACCTTCCAACAAGACAATGATCCTAAGCACACAGCTAAAATAACAAAGAATTGGCTTCACAACAACTCCGTGACTGTTCTTGAATGGCCCAGCCAGAGCCCTGACTTAAACCCAATTGAGCATCTCTGGAGAGACCTAAAAATGTCTGTCCACCAACGTTTACCATCCAACCTGACAGAACTGGAGAGGATCTGCAAGGAGGAATGGCAGAGGATCCCCAAATCCAGGTGTGAAAAACTTGTTGCATCTTTCCCAAAAAGACTCATGGCTGTATTAGATCAAAAGGGTGCTTCTACTAAATACTGAGCAAAGGGTCTGAATACTTGGGACCATGTGATATTTCAGTTTTTCTTTTTTAATAAATCTGCAAAAATGTCAACAATTCTGTGTTTTTCTATCAATATGGGGTGCTGTGTGTACATTAATGAGGAAAAAAAATGAACTTAAATGATTTTAGCAAATGGCTGCAATATAACAAAGAGTGAAAAATTTAAGGGGGTCTGAATACTTTCCGTCCCCACTGTATAATTGGCTATAGCCGGCAGTGCTGATCAGTTTAGTCTGATGTTGGGGAAGTTTCCGCTCTGTCAGAATACAATAACTCAGCATCCTCATGTAAGGATTCCACCATCCGCATCCACTTTTTTTTCTCATTTAACTCACTGGCTGAACGAAAAAAAATGACTTGTCTATGGGCTACCTTAAAGTGTTACTAAACCCACAACAGTAAAATCAGTCTGTACAATATTTGCAGTAAAGCATGCTTGTTATACTCGCTGTGGAACCTAAGGGGTTAATTCTCTGCATTGTGTAAAAAGGCCGTCTTCTCTTATCCTCCCCTTCTTCACTGTCCCCAATCCATCCCCTGATAGAACAGAGCCTTGGGGGCACTCTGCACATGCTCAGTTTGGTGTGTATTGTTAGAGAGTTGTTTTTTTTATTTTTTTCGGAGAGTGCATGTGATCAGCACAGGGCCAATCAGCACTATCCAGACAGAGGGTCGGGGATTCTGCAGCCACACACACATAGGACAATCAAGGGAGAATGAAAACTCCTTCTATAAGCTTTGAAGTGGTTGTACACCCTCAGCAGCATCGGCACATGCGCACTGAAGAAACAGCTCACTTGTGCCGTTTCTTCAGTAGCTGTGCCGTGACCGGCGGCTCCCGCAGGCATGCACAGGAGTGACGTCATCGCTAGTCCGGCCAATCACAGCGCCGGAGCGCGCAAACCTGGAAATAACTCCGGGAGACATGTCGCCAGCCACATCAGTGTGCGGGGACCCCTGCAACAGCTTCGATCTAAGGTAAGTATTTCATAATGAGCTAGTATGCAATGCATACTAGCTCATTATGCCTTTGTCTTGCAGGTTGTCTTTTTTTTCCCCCTGAGAGTTTACAACCACTTTAACCAGACACTCATAGAAGTCACAAGACTGCTATATACTGCTGATGAGAAAAAGTATTTAGCAGTTTATATTTCCTAAAATAATTGCATTTCCATGTTCTGTGTACTGTGGGAGACCAGATATAGTGAATGCAGGGTCCTGGGTTTAGTAACACTTTAATCATATATCTGACATGGACCTAAAGGCCCGTACACACGATCAGAAAATCGGAAGTCCGATGAACGATCTGCCGATTTTAGGATCGTTAGTATGGTGCTTTTGACAGCCGACTAAAAATTTTCTGATGACAAAAACTGGATGTGCAGGCTATAAAATTTTTATCGAATGTAAACACATTCGATTTTCATTTAATTAGTACAGTTTTTGTCCAAAAAAAAATCATAAGAGCAAGACTACGCATGCTCAAAAACGAAAGAACACATACAAAGCTATTTAACACATTACATCATTTCTGAGGTTGAATTCGGTCGTACGAGAATTTTCGTATGTTGAGTAACACCTTCATTTTCGATATGAGACTAGCATGCAACAAAAACGGATGAAAATTTGTCCGATAATCTGATCGTGTGTACCAGGCTTAAGAGAGCAGAGACAACACTCACTTGCTTCAATGATGTCAGTTCCTCAATGATGTCAGTGGTGCTTTATTGCCGCATCCTCTCACTGGTGTGTGAGATTCGGCTACATTTTTGCCTCATGTACACTTGATGTTTTTCTATCTCTCTTAGATGTCTTTCCTCCTGGCAGCCGCATTTTGTCCGAAAAAAATGGTCAACGCTTGTAAAAGTGTGTAACCCACATCCAGATAATAGGGTAATAATACCGCGCCAATCCCAAGGGTCAGAAGCAGCCAAAACAACAATCAGACAAATTGTGCAGTACAGGCATACCCCACTTTTAAGTACACAATGGGGTTTATTCACTAAAGCTGGAAAGTGCAAAATCAGGCTCACTTCTGCATAGAAACCAATCAGTTTCCAGGTTTTATTACCAAAGCTTAATTGAACAAGCTGGGGTTAGAAGCTCATTGGTTTCTATGCAGAAGTGAGCCTGATTTTGCACTTTCAAGCTTTAGTAAATAAACCCCATTGTGTACTTAAAAGTGGAGTATGCCTGTAATGTGAAGTAAAAGTGTGGCGCTAAATGTGTGAAAAATAAACAAATAACTAAAAACATGTGCAACAAGAAACAGCCTGAAGTGACGCTCCAAGACTTCAAAGAAAAATTATATATAATGAAATATATACCAATCTGCAACAATGCGACTGGGCCAAGACCTCAAGTCGCAAAAGTCAAATAAAGAGTGAAATATGTGACCTCATGTATAAACGTAAGGGTATACCGATGCTGATGAAAATACCTGTAAAGTTAAATCAGAGTAAATGTTTAGCCCTTATTACAGCAAATCGCCCACACATACATAGAGGGTGTGAACCAAAAATTAGTGTTAAATTACATATAAACAAAAAGAAGACTTACATATTAAAATGCAAGAATATATAAACATAAGTGGATCATCAAAGATACAGGATGTGTATATATTGTAAGCACCAATCAATGGGTGCATAAACAAAAAGGTCCGTGTTGCTAACACAAAGGAGAGTTCATAGGGATACAGACAATAGTATTCACAGATCTCTCATATGCTTCTCAAACAGCTCTGAGTGGCAGGATGATATTCGAGTGGCTTCCTTCATAATGGTAATCCCAAACAATAGAAAAAGATGAGGTACTCTTACCAGCAATGGTGGACTCACAGGCCATAAGCGGTGAGTCAAAAAATGCTTGAACCGCCATGTGGTGGATGACGGTATAGGTCTGGTCCAAAGCGGTGGAATGTTCCTGCTGGAAGGGGAACTTGGACATCCGTCCGGTTATCTTGTTTGTCATCTTACTCCAAGGTGTATGCAAACATCTCAATCAAGAGGGCAATATTCAGAATATGGAATAAAAAAGAGAGAGCCTCCACATGGTATAAATCCAAAAACGAATATAGGGTTTATTGAAAAATGTATCTTCCAATAATCAATATAAAAGCATGACAATAGAATCGATTCCAAAATGTTAAAAAAGCGTGGTAAAAAAGTGGCTGGGATAAGCAGAGATACCCTATGCGTTTCGTCATCAAAGATTTCTGCTGGGGTAACATGCAGGGGCGTTTAGAGGTATTAAAAAAAAGCCTCATGCCCCTAGGAGCAGCTGAAAAAACATCAAAATGTACATGAGCGCTTTGCCCAATGTGGTAGTGGTGCCATAGGAGCAGGTGAGTGCTCTCAAATGTTTAATGTCAGTTGCACACAGATGTAAGAACTGAAGTTATTACTCAAGATAAAGACAAGTAAATACTTCCAAATATGACAGTTCAAAGACTGGAAATCAGGAAAATTTACCTCAGGTGTTTCACCCAATTCACCTCAGGGAAATCCAGAGATTACCAATTTGATAGAATAACCCTATTGCCAAACCAATATGCTCATCACTATAGGCCCTGTTTAAACCATAACATAAAAAACTGCTGTCCCAGTGAGAACCATGGTTTCAAAATAATTGATATAAGGAACAATATGGTTGCCCAATGATGTTTCTACAGAACAACCAGGTCATGCTATAAGGAAAAATATGGCTGCCCAGTGATGTCAGTGGCTTCTAGAGAAGTGTTTCTCAAGCTTTTTTCAGGAATCCTTTGAAAATATGCACACGCGAGGCACTCCATTCTTAAAGTAAACGAATAGTTTTACATAACATAGCAAAAGCCACACATGTAGGACACCCAACATTAGACGGGATTTATTTTTACAAAAACAATATACCTTTGCACACTGGTACTGACTAGTATTCCAGCATTTCAATTCTTCCTCAGTTTCTCTCAGCTGACATTACCTCAGTTGTTATGGAGAGGCAAATAAGGATGTCTGTAGGCAGCTGGACTACACCATGCCCAAGGTTCTAATGCTGCACAATAAAAACTCGAAAAACTTTTGACTGAAAAAAAGTCAGGTTTCATCCATCCACTGGCTTGTTGACAATTTTTGAGCAATTTGAGGATATTTTTAAGTATTTTATTAGGGAGTCCCTAAAAAACCCAGATGGCACCCCGGTTGAAAAATGCTGTTTTAATCTAGAGTAAAGCTATGCTGCACAACAATGAACAATTTGGCTACCCAGTGATGTCAGTGGCTTCTATAAAGAAAAGCTAGGCTGCACTAAAATAAAATATATGGCTGTACAGTGATATTAGTGCTTCCTAAAGGACTGCTAGGCCGCACTATAATGAACAAAATGGCCACCCAATAATGTCAGTGGTTTCTAGAGAAGAGCTAGGCTGCACTATTAAGAATAAAACTGCTCAGTGACATCAGTGGTTTCTAAAGAAGTCCTACATCGCACCATAACAAACAATATGACTTCTCAGTGACATCAGTGATTTCATAACCAATAATATGGCAGTGATGTTAGTGTTTTCCAAAGAACTCCTAGGCTGCGCCATAGTGAACAATATGGCTGCTCAGTGACACCAGTGAGTTCTAGAGAACCGCTAGGCCTCACTATAACAAACAATATGGCTGCCAAGTAACATCAGTGGTTACTTAAGAATGGCTCGGCATCACAACAAGGTTGTGATTTCTAAGCAACCACCAGGCCACACTAAACAAACAATATGGCTGCTTAGTTATAATAGTCATTTCTAGAGAACTGCAAAGCTGCACAAACATCAGCAATAGGGTTTCCCAGTAATGTTGGTGGTTACTAGAGAACCAACAGACTGCACTATCAGGAGCAACATGGCTGCCCAGTGATGTCAGTGGTTTCTAGGGAACCACTAGGCCTCACTATAGCAAACAACATGGCTGTCCAGTTATAACAGCTGCTTCTAGAGAACTACTAAGTTGCACAAACAGCAACATTAGAGTTGCCCAGTAGTATCAGTGGTTTCTAGAAAACCAACAGACTGCACTGTCAGGAGCAATATGGCTGCTCAGTGATGTCATTCATTTCCAAAGAGTTGTTTGCTGCATCAGAGGGGTTACGGTACCAGCTGTTCTGCTACTGCGTGCAACCTCCCAGGATTTTCTTAAGGGCTATCTCCATTAACAGCTTGTTCAATGGACCAGCTAATCAACACATCAAAATGAATGTAGTTATAGAAGTGGCAACAGCAGGCTCTCCCTTTGAGATACTTGATACCAGTAATTCCCGGCATTGCTGGCATACCCCAACCATAGCTACCCTGATTTACCCCTGACCGTGTGCTCCGAATACTTTACAATTTAATGCCTAGCAAAACTTTGAAATGGACGGCTGAACAGCTTCTATGGAAATGAGCACAAATGTGTTATATGGAAAAACCTGGAGCCTCAATACTACTATTCATCCTAAAACTAAAAATGTCTAAAACAAATAGAGCGGTAGCAAAAAAAGGCCTTGGGGTTGAGCGGATTAATCGCGACAGGATTACGCAGAATCTGAGTAAACTTCATAATGTAAAATTACCGTGACCTGCAATTTGCACAAGGAGCACAAGAGCCACTGTATTAAATACATTTTGGATTATATAGTCATAAGCAAAAAATTGCACACGTCGGTCAAATAATTCTCTTTTCCGCAGTAAAAGATTCAAGTAGATGAACACTCTGTGAATGACATTTAGCTAGCTAAAGCACTGTGTATTTAAACTTTTTTTTTTTTCAATAAAATACATATTTTTAACTTTTTACATCCTTTAGTGCAGGGATATGCAATTAACAGACCTCCAGCTGTTGCAAAACTACAAGTCCCATCATGCCTCTGACTCTGGGTGTCATGCTTGTGGCTGTCAGAGTCTCGCTATGCCTCATGGGACTTGTACTTCTGCAACAGCTGGAGGTCCGCTAATTGCATATCCCTGCTTTAGTGCACTTCATTGTTGCTGATCTCCTGCAGCCACTTCTGACAGTCTGCATGTACCCCAGCGAAGGCTGCTTGGCATTTCTCAGGATGGGTTCCCCAATTGTGACAACAGTGGACCAGTCCTGTGAAATGTGTGTTGAAACAGCCACTTAGGTCTCCAACAAAAGCCTGGGTGACAACGCAGGAGCACAACTAAGAGAGCATTGTCACCCTATAACAGGCAATGTCTGAACAAAGACCTTCATAGCAAGTTTATAAGGGAATATTTTAATGAAGCTGCAGATTCATCTAAAAAGGATTAAAAACTACATTAAACATGCTAAAGCCTATATGAGATTTTAGCGATTAAAGTGGAACCTACTGCCAAGTACACCTGGAGGGTACACCTCCAGCTCCGCAGCTCTCATTGGCCCTCTTATGACTCATTCCTCCTCCCTTCCTGGCAAACTCTCATGAGAGTTAGACCCCATACACTTTATTAAATTTTCTGCAGATTTTTGTCTTCAGATTTACCAAAACCATATAATATGAGATCAAACCTTAAGAGTTTAAATGTTTGTATTTGTATTAGATGTTGCTCTAAATATAGTATTTTTATGGATAATGCATTTTATAAAACTGTACGGAAGTACCTCTGAAAATAAATGAACATACAAGGTAAAATGTTTCCAATGAAACTTTCTGGGAGAGACAAAATTAAACACTCGGCAGACAACTACATGAATGCTACATTGTTGCAATGCAGTTGCTGACAACTCAATCTGTAACCAAAATGTAACAACACCGAGAATAAATCTGTCAATGACCAGACCCCCCTTCCATAGAAAGCAGAGTGAACCCTGCATAGAACTGTACATGACTTCCTACAGACCGTGCTCCAGATTGCATGTGCTAAAGGGAGTCCTCACACTGCAGAGGTCCATCTTAAAGTGTGTTTCTACTTTTGCAGCCAAACTGGGATAACATCTACTTTATATTTGTTACATTATCCCATTAACATAGAAATATTTAAAAATTGATGAGTATCTTTTTTAAAGAGGAACTACAGTCTGCTCACATAATTTGTAATATAAAACATCTTTGCCATTCTGAAGCTTCCCTCCAACCACTTTGCATATTATTTTATATATACCGTGATTCTGTACTTGCCAAATATGCTGCAAATATCCCCCTTCACTAAGTCTGGCTGCATCCATTTTAACTGTGAGCAGCTGAAGCTACTGCCTGCTCACTTTCTGGATTTGCACAGACACACAGAGGCACACCTCCAGCTCCGCAGCTCTCATTGGCCCTCTTGTGACACGTTCCTCCTCCATCCTGGCAAACTCTCATGAAAGTTAGACCCCATACACTCTATTAAATTTTCTGCAGATTTTTCTCTTCAGATTTACCAAAACCATATAATATGAGGTCAAACCAAAACCATATAATATGAGGCTTACAAATTGAAACTCAAAGAGTTTCAATTTGTAAGCAATCGGGCAGACCTTACACTACATGGTTTTTGTAAATCTGTAGACAAAAATCTGCAGAAAATCTAATATCGTGTATGGGGCCTTAGAGAGGGCTGTGCATGATGTCATAAGCCTAGGTTTTTTACCAGACAAGAAACAGGAAGTGGGCTGTATAAGGTATTTACTGGTAGAAAAACATTTTACCATCCAACGTTAAAACAAGGGCAGAAAATTTAATAGATGGGCAGTGGGTAGCACTCTCGCCTTGCAGTAAGAAGGGTCGCTGGTTCGAATCCCGACCACGACACTACCTGCCTGGAGTTTGCATGTTCTCCCTGTGTCTGCGTGGGTTTCCTCCGGGTACTCCGGTTTCCTCCCACACTCCAAAGACATGCTGGTAGGTTAATTGGATCCTGTCTAAATTGGCCCTAGTATAGGTATGAATGTGAGTTAGGGACCTTAGATTGTAAGCTCCTTGAGGGTATAGGGACTGATGTGAATGTATTATATATATATATATATATATATATATATATATATATATATATATATATATATATATATATATATATATGTAAAGCGCTGCGTAAATTGATGGCGCAATATAAGTACCTGAAATAAATAAAATAAATAGATGGAAAGATGAAAAAAATGACTGATGGTCCACTTTAAATTGATTGTAAAACTTTGATTTAAAAATAAATAAAAAATAAATAAACATGTCATACTTACCTCCACTGTGCAGTTTGTTTTGCACAGAGTGGCCCCCGATCATACACCTCTGGGGTCCCTCGGCAGCTCTCGCGGCTCCTCCCCACATCAGATAACCCCCTAGGAGAAGCGCTCTCCGGGGGGGTTACCTTGCGGTTATTTGCATTCATAGACTCTGAATGCTGGACTCGGCCCCGCCCCCGGCGCCGGTGTCATTGGATTTGATTGAAAGCTGCGGGAGCCAATGGCTGCGCTGCTATCAATCTATCCAATCAAGAGCCGAGAACCTCGGGCAGAGGAAGAGCGTGTCTCCGGCATGGGAAATTCCAGGGCTTAGGTAAGTAAAATGGGGGGGGGGGGGCTGGTCACTGCCATGTGTTTTTTCACCTTAATGCATAGAATGCATTAAGGTGAAAAAACACGAGAGTTTACAACCCCTTTAAGTGCTATTTATTTGCTTAAAAATCCTTCCATGCTCTTCCTGCTTTGTATTGTTTAGGAAAAGAGAGGGGTAGAGAAGGAAGCGCCACCTGAGTGTAGTATTAACAAATGATGTTTAATGACACCAGGTAAAAACACACTTACAGGATAAAAACATATAAAAGGCTCATCTGTATGAGTATGTGGTCCTCAGTGTTCTCTCTGATCCTGTGGTGGTGACGCTGCAGGGATGCTGGGCTGCAGAAGGTGGATTACCAGCCGGGAGCTCCTTCTGTGGCCATCAGGAAGAGACTAGGGGCCGGCGTGGAGCGCACGTGAAGCGTGCATGACGTCACAGGTCCTCCGTCTGCTTCTGGGTTTGGTATCCAGGGGAGGGATCGTCCAGGGAGGAGGGCTAGCAGGGAGGTTGAGAGAAGGCTACGCGCTCGGAGCCACTGCTCCTTCAATAGGCCATACACAGTTAGATTTTTGTTTGCATGTATGGAATGTATAGAATCTCAATGTATTGGATTGGACTTGATGGACTTGTGTCTTTTTTCAACCTCACCTACCATGTAACTATGTATTACACTGGCTACATTACGATATACAGTATGTGATTTTTTCCTGAAAATTTTTCCATCCTTCTTAAATTCACAATGGTAAAAACGAACGTTGATTCGATCCCCATTAACCATTAGAAAATCAAACAAATGTTCAAAAAATAAAATTTTCAAAAGAAATTGTGCTAGTGTATCAGCAGCTTATATGAATTCTATGGTCACAGCATACACTTATTTTACAACATCAGCACTGCAATTACAATACAATGGTTCTATTTTACAATCGAATATAAGCTAAGGCCCCATTCACACTTCTACGACTTGTACGACTGGTGCAACCTTGGATGGGAGCAACTTGGATATGACTTTGGCCTTGACCAGTGATAATGGACAACTGTTGCACAACTATTGCCTTGTAAAACATTTAGGTACGGCTTTCATGCAACTTTTGAGAGTTAACATTGAAGCCTATGGTCCTCAAGTTGCATAAAAGTCGGAAAGTAGTGCATGAACTGCTTTGAAGTTGCTGCAACTTTTAAGTCACATATATAGGAATGTTTTTATTGGAAAACATGAGGAACAACTTGTCATGCGACTATATATCCCATGGTACCATGCTACCTGCAAGCAGTGATTCCTGTACTGACTGCACCTCTGTAGTTCAGAAGGCAGCAGGGTTCCCAACCGTCAGTATTTACTGGCAATTTGTAAAAATCAGTGACTTTTACAACTGTCTGTAAATATCAGGGGCTGATGATTTGTCGTGCTGTGTTGATTTTTAGGCTGGATTCACACTAGTCCGGTGCGAATTGCAGTTCCGGTTTCCCTGTGAAGATAAAAATGATTCATTCAGCGGTTCCTCTCCGTTGTAGCTGCAGATCTGCTGACGTGGGAGAGGGGGGAGGTGTAGTGAGGAGGGGAACGGAACAGATCTGCGAATCAGATGCGTTCCCATGGAAGATAATGTGTCAGTAATTCCCACCGCACTGCCTAGAAAACGCACACAAATTTTGTGCAATGCAGACAGCGGATGCAACACACATATGTGAACCATACCCATTGAAAACAACATGTTTTCAAATGTTCTGTGAATTGGATGCAGTGTAAGCCACATCGAAATCGCAATAGTGTGAACCCAGCCTTTAAAATGTAAACCAGGCAAATTACTTGTTATGTGTATTGTCAGTGTTTTCATATCATGTGTATACAGTTTAAATATCGAGCTGCTTCAAGCTAAAAGTGGTCTCTGCGGCGGATTCCCTGCAAGATCACTTTTATGGGCGGTGGGAGAGGGCCTTCGCCGCTTACCGGAGCTGTCGGCAGCGGTGGCAACTGGATCTTCACACTTGCTGGGTATGGAGACGAGTGAGGGGGAAGATGGCCCCCACCCGTCTCCATATCATTGCAGGGTTGAAGCGATGTCAAAACGTCACTTCCACCCATAGCTCTTAAAGGGCCATTTTTTAAATTGTATTTTAGTGTAAATATGAGATCTGGGGTCTTTTTGACCCCAGATCTCATATTTAAGAGGATCTGTCATGCTTTTTTCTATTACAAGGGATGTTTACATTACTTGTAATAGGAATAAAAGTGACACATTTTTTTTTAAAAAGAACAGTGTAAAAATAAAAAATAAAAAGGTAAAATAAATAAGAAAAAAAACATTTTAAATGTGCCCCGTCCCGCCAAGCTCGCGTGCAAAAACAAACGCATACGTGAGTAGCGCCCGCATATGAAAACAGTGTTCAAACCACACATGTGAGGTATCGCCATGATCGGTAGAGCGAGAGAAATAATTCTAGCCCTAGACCTCCTCTGTAATGCAAAACATGCAACCTGTAGAATTTTTTAAACATCGCCTATGGGGATTTTTAAGGGTAAAAGTTTGTCACCATTCCACGAGCGGGCACAATTTTGAAGTGTGACATGTTGGGTATCAATTTACTCAGCGTAACATTATCTTTCACAATGTAACTTTACTGTTGTCTTATTTTTTTTAATTAAAAAAAAGTGTATTTTTAAAAAAAAATGTGCCCTTGTAAGACCGCTGTGCAAATACGATGTGACAGAAAGTATTGCAACGACTGCCATTTTATTCTCTATGGTGTTAGAAAAAAAAATGTATAATGTTTGGGGGTTCGAAGTCATTTTCTAGTAAAAAAAACAAGATTGTAAACAATGTAAACAACAAATCTCAGAAAGAGGCTCGGCCCTTAAGTGGTTAACCCTGCCTTCTTCCTCTAAGCTGAAGAACTCCTCCAGCTCCCAGCGCCTGAAGTCTAATTGTGATCAGGACCCATTGCCACTATGATGCTCAATGCCCATGCACCTTTTTTTTGAGCACCAAGCTTTGCATGTTTTTAATCGCTTTTTTTTTTTTTTTTTACACATAAAAAAAAACACAACTGTTTACTGCATTTGAGGAGCCCAAACCACCAGACTGCAAGCACAACACACTTTTTCCTCGAACATTTCATAATCATGCAATGCGTGCAATCATCTAATATGTTAGTGGTGGTGGTAATGACCTGACAGCAGGCCCAACATCCTCTACTCTACCCAAAACATAAAAAGTTTGGGCTAGAGATACACTTTAAATATTTGTCTGGCATTCCGCTTTAATCAGCATCTTGTCCTGTAGTTCCCATCATTTCCTGCATACCGTAGAAGTAAGATTCCCAGCAACAAATAAGAATCCCATATTTAAAGCGCAGTGCGTCCTCAAATCGTTCCATATGTTCTCCAGATTTCCCCTGAACCAGTCATGGAATGACAACAATTTTATACAGTTCACAGACCGAGGCCACGCAATCTTTATGATCCACCTCCACTCCCCTCGGCCTACTCATCTGATTCTGCCTGACCCTTTATAGGATCCATGCTAAACTCCATGAAATTCCCTCTGTTCACATCAACAGATTTTTCTGCGGGGCTATTTATAGAGATCTGTGGAAGAAGCGCCTTTCTTTTCGTCTTACTATGCAGATAAACATTGCTTCCTAATTCTACAGTTCATGAATGCTTAGCACAGGAAGTCAACAAGAATAACAAAAGTGTATCCCTAGCGAAGACAATAATTCTGACTATCTTTCCACTCTTGATTTGTCCAAGAGGCCATTGTCACTGGGGCTATAGGGGGGAAAAAAATCAAAAATTTGGAACAGTCCAATATTTTATCTGTGGTGCCCTTGGAACTTTTCCCTCACTTCCTGTCTGATGGAACTGTTGTCAGCAGGACAGGAAATGAGGGGAAATCTCTCCAATACAGTCTCAGCAGTAAAAACATGACAGTGGTTGTAACTCTTCCACAATCTGTTTTTTAAAAGGTGTTTATTTTAATTCTGTAACATAAAAATACAAGAGGAGATAACAAAAGAGGGACTGTAAGTACATCTGTGTAAGGAGCACTTAGTAGAGCTCTTACATAGTAAAAACATTTGAGCAAGTTTACTAGTCCATGAGAACTCTTCTACATGCTATTCAAAGCAAGAAAAAACACATTTTGGCTGGACACACTCGTTAGGCCACATGCACACTGGGCTTTAGGTGTGTGTGGAATATACAGGCACATCGTCCAGCCCTGCTGTCTGTTAAACTTTGTGAGAGGCCGACATCTGCTGCTGCTGGACGGGGCTGGATGGTGCACCAATCGGTACTTACATTTAGGGCAGTATGCGCCAAGGGATGAATGTGAGGAATGCAGACTGCTCGCATTCTGGGCATTCGTCCCTGGGTGGGCACCCTCTGCCCTTAAAGTGGATCTCCCTTAAAGTGGATCTAAACCCTCCTATCCTTTACAGCTAAGAAAGCTGCCATTTCAGCCCCTGATTAATCTGCAGTTGCCATGTTGTTGCACATCTGATCAGCTAGGACACCAGCCTTTAGATGGTTTCACAATTTGGTCGAGAGCCCAAGCAACTATGACAGCTAAGGCCCCTTTTTTGGACTCCGCCAGCAGATCCACCTGCTCAGCGGGGAATCTGTTCGATGATCCTCGCTGAGCAGGCGGATGACTGACAGGTCCAAGTCTGCTCCACAGATGCACAGCGGACACAGCCAGCTTTCCTCTATGGGTGGTTGGATGGAAACGGACCGCCTGTTAGCTGATCCCCCATCCACCTGTTTTTAGTGGATAGGATTGGATAAGATGTTGGCGGGTGTCAACAGACACGACATCCGTCGCTGCATAAAAGGGCAATGGATGGTCTGATCGGGTTCGCCTAAGAAAAGGCAAACTGTGTCAAAGAGATCTAATTCAATGGGTTTAGTTGTGCTTTAAGCTATCCAATCAGTTTGTATCCAGTCAGGCAAGCCCGTGCACTACATGGTAGACCTAAAAGGAAATCATAGAGTAATTCGAAATAATTTTTTTCAAATCTTATCTAAGAATTTTAGTTCGAATTTCGCACTATTAGTGGGCTGCAGCAACAGCCAATTTTCGTGCGGCCATCGGATTTGAGTAATCGGCATGTTGGAAATATTTTTTTTAAAAATGAACGATTTTCTAATCAATGATGGGAGAATCGTGTGAAAAAATTGAAAAAGAAATGCACATGAGTGCAAGTAAATAAAATTCTGGGAAAGAAAAGAAGATTTCCAGCCACGAAAATTCTTTTCTGTAGCAACATGAGGTGAAATTGAAGGCTTGGTTGGTCGAATTTCGAAATCAATGGTGGCATCATCGGATCACAAAACGCACAAAATTTCTGATTTTCAAAAGATAATTCCACCATGTATGGCCAGCCTAAGATTATAATGTTTGTGCTGAGCTTATGGCCCACATTAAAGAATCCTGACAGACTCCATGGTGGAGGAGAGGAGAGGAAGGCCTTGTCTGTCATTTCTTTCTTTTCCCATCTCTCCTCAACCAACAAAGCCTTTTATTAAACGAGCGCAGTGTGCGGCTTGGGACACCTGGAGCAGAGTGTCTGCGCACACATGTGAGTTACACAAGCTGAAAGAGGCGCCGACTGCCTATTGTCTGCTGCCTGCTTATGTATGAAGGGAAACAGCAGGTGAGATGGGTTTGGGCCTGGAAAAAAACTGGCCAAGACTCAGATCCGGGGAAGATATGGACACCATACAGGCAGAGGGACTTCATTATCTGGCCTCCTGCCTGACGGCTTGGGTCACATGACCCTCCCATCAATCATTTACAGGGTAACAGGGGGGCAATCACAAAGCCGTGTCACAGGGGAGTCACTGCCATTTCTGAATGTACGACTATCCGTGACTTTACCGGGCACAAGACACAAAAGGTCCCTCCACAAAGACCAAAAGAGAAATACAATTTGTAAATGTACAAAATACAAGGGTGTAAGATACTAGCAGAGCAATGATTCCAGGGGTCAGAAACATCCCTGCCCTGGCTAGGAGGAAAAGGCTCAACGCTGAAAATCTATTTTTCCGTCAACTTCTTCCTGTTGTCAATATGGTAAATATTCATACGATTATTCCTGGGAATAAATCACATTTTTCTATAGTGAAAAAAGCGCAGTAACACGAGGTGGACACATTTTATCTGCTTGCAGATCTCTCTGACCCATTCACACCTCTCTGTTCCTGTGCGTGATATGAATGCATCGGCTTTTAGAGGGGTTAGAGGCAGGAGCGTTTAGGGGCAGAAATTTAAACACACCAAAATCGTTTTGCAGGAGAGGAACGTTTTGGCAGAAAAAACTCCCTACATGCCTAAATGCGTTGAAACGTTATACATTTCAATCACCAGAATACATTAATATTCTGGCCAATGAAATGAATAAACACGCAAACGCTTGACACATCTGTTTAACAAATGCAGCTTCAGGTGTGTTTTTAACGCTGCTTTTCTATTGTCAGGAGAAAAGCGTTCCGAAGAGCTTAGTGTGCCATGAGGCCTAACAAAGAAAAGAGCTCAAGCGATTTTGTTTTTGTGACTTTTTTTTTATATACTATTGCTATGTATCATGCAGATTTGTAAAGTCACCTATTTGTTCATTTTCAGAATTTTCTGCTCAGTACGCCACAGCTGTGCAAGCTTTTGTCATCTCTCGTTTTGTTCTTTTGCCATGTGTCCGAGGAAGGGTTAAAGTGATGCAGCTGCTGGGCCCCCCACTGCCAGGCACAGGACATTGGCTATAGGGGACACAGACTGACAGCTGCATCTAAGGCCGAGCTGACAGGCTGACGCCCCTGGGCGCCTCTAATGAGCAGGAGACGGAGCACAGAGGAAATGACAGACCATTTAGGGACAAAAGAGAGAGAGAAAAGAAGAGAAGACACTGGTATTAGATGAGAACTCTGATGATATCGCAGGCTTGGGAAATGGCTGTGCGGAGTATGAGAAGTATGCCTGAGAAGCGGCCCCCTCCCTCCAACACAAGGTCAATGACATCCAACAAATGTTCAGCTGAGACAGCTTGATATGTCCAAGACTGCAGCTCTGGCCAAACCACTCCATACAGAGATCCGCCATATATAGAGGAGCCGCTCTACCCGCCAAAAGATTTAGAACGATTCATCTGCCTTTTCTGTGCTACGCAGAATAGAGAGAATGAAAACATTTATTATTCTGCAGATTGTGTCAATGTCCCGCCTCCTCCTGGGGCTACTAATGGACTTCATACCACGGGTCAACGCAGTCCCAACGCAGTCCCAACGCAGTCCCAACGCATGGACAAGACAAAAATCCTTGTTTTGTATTGTGACTGTGAATGCATTGGCTTGGCGTGCAGCTTAACAAATTGAGATAGGCAGAATTTTATCACATCACAACGCCTTTAGCCCAGTACACACTGGTTTTCCACGTTCGGACAGTTTTCCTTGATGTTTCACAGCAGGTCAAAACCGAGAATGGTACGAATTGTACGAAAATTCTTGAGCGACAACTGCTTTTTTTGTTATCATTTCTGATCATGCGCAGTCTTTCGTATCTGGTTTTTCTCATATGAAAACTGTACAAAAACAGTACAGATTACAACAAAAATCTTTATTTCTGTTCATGTAAGAGAAAACCTCTGGAGTTTGTTCCTTCGGAAATCTTTGTTTGGAAAGTCTAAATCGGATGTCAAAATTTGTGTACACATCATTGTATAGAATTTTTCTCCCGATTTTCTCAGTGTGTAACCCAAAGGAAAATGTCCCAAAATGTTTATATATATATATATATATATATATATATATATATATATATATATATATATACACACACACACACACACACACACACAAACACCCACTATATTCCCAAAAGTATTGTGACGCCTGCCTTTACACACATGAAGTTTAATTGCATCTCAGTCTTAGTCCGTAGGGTTTAGTATTGAGTTGGCCCAGCCTTTGCAGCTATAACAGCTTCAACTCTTCTGGGAAGGCTGTACACAAGGTTTAAGAGTGTGTCCATGGGAATGTTTGACCATTCTTCCAGAAGTGCATTTGTAATTTCAGGCACTGATGTGGACGAGAAGGCCTGGCTCGCAACACAGTCTGCACACTAATTCATCCCAAAGGTGTTCTATTGGGTTGAGGTCAGGCCAATCAAGTTCCTTCACCCCAAACTTGCTCATCCATGTCTTTATGGACCTTGCTTTGTGCACTGGTGCGCAGTCATGTTGGGCGGGCAATCTCCAAACTGTTCCCATTAGGGAGCATGAAATTGTCCAAAAGGTCTTGGCATGCTGACGCCATGTAAAGTCAGAAGGTTTTTTATCTTAATGCATTCTATGCATTAAAATAATAAGCCTTCTGTGTGCCGCAGCCCCCCTAATATTCACCTGAGTCCCATCTCTGTCCAGCGATGCCCACTAGTGTCTCAGCCATCCAGGACTTTCCCTCCTGATTGGCTGAGACACAGCAGCCGTGCCATTAGCTCCCGCTGCTGTCAATCAAAGTCATTAGCTCCCGCTGCTGTCAATCAAAGTCAGTGAGCCAATTGGGAGAGAGAGGGGGCAGGGCCGAACCAAAGCTCTGTACCCGAATGGATACACGGGGCTTGAAGCTCAGCTCGGGTGCCCCCATAGCAAGCAGCTTGCTGTAGAGGCACTCAACAGGAGGGAGGGGCCAGGAGCTCCAGCCAGGGACCAGAGAAAAGGAGGATCCGGGCTGCTCTGTGCAAATCCACTGCGACAGAGCAGATAAGTATAACATGTTTGTTATTTTTATTAAAAAATTTAAATAAAGACTTTACAATCAACTTAAAGAGTTCCCTTCACTGGAACTAAGGGGCCAAGCTCAATCCCTGAAAAACAACCCCACACCATAATCCCCGCTCCACCACATGATTTGGACCAGTGCACAAAGCAAGGTCCATAAAGACATGAGCGAGTTTGAGGTGGATGAACTTGACTGACCTACACAGAGTCCTGACCTCAACCTCATGGGCCAACTCAAAATTGTACCCTACGGACTAAGACTGCAATGCCATTAAACTTCATGTGCGTGTAAAGGCAGGCGTCCCAATACTTTTGGTAATAGTGTGTATATATTCAATTCAGCCCCTGAAGAATTTACCCCCTTAATGACCAGAGCATTTTTTGAGATATGGCACTGCATCGCTTTAACTGACAATTGCGCGGTTGTGCGACGTTGCACCCAAACAAAATTGACGTCCTTTTTCCCCCACAAATAGAGCTTTCTTTTGGTGGTATTTGATCACCTCCTCGTTTTTTTTTTTTGTGCTATAAACAAAAAAAGACTGACAATTTAAAAAAAAAAAACAAAAAACGATGTTTTTTACTTTTTGCTATAATAAATATCCCCCAAAAAATATATTAAAAAAATGAATTTCTAACTAAGTTTAGGCCGATATATATTCTTCTACATATTTTTGGTCTAAAAAAAAAAAAAATAGCAGTAAGCGTATATTGATTGGTTTGCGCAAAAGTTAAAGCGTTTACAAAATAGGGGATAGATTTTTGGCAATTTTATTTCTTTTTTCATTAGTAATGGGGGCGATCTGCGATTTTTATCATGACTGCGACATTGCGGCGGACACATCGGACACTTTTGACACTATTTTGGGATCATTGGCATTTATACAGTGATCAGAGCTAAAAATAGACACTGATCACGGTATGAATGTCACTGGTAGGGAAGGGGTTAACACTAGGTGGCGATCAAGGGGTTAAGTGTGTTCCCTCAGCGTGTTCTAACTGTAGGGGGGATGGGCTCACTAGAACATGACAGATCACTGCTCCTGATCACTGGGAGCAATAGATTCCTGTCATGTCACTAGGCAGAACAAGGAAATTCCTTGTTTACATAGGCATCTCCCCGTTCTGCCTCTCCGTGCCATGATCGCGGGCCACCGGCGGACATCGTGCGCGTGCCCGCTAGCCTGTGAAGACGGAGGAACGTACAAGTACGCCCATTTGCGCAGCCGTGCCATTCTGCCAACGTACATTGTTGTGCATCGGTCAGCAAGCGGATAGACTACAAGGCAACACAAAAGCGCACCACTGTGCATACCATCAATGTATGCCAACGCATATGCAGGTATTCATCCAACCTGCTCCCCCTGGTTGCTCTCAGTTTCTGTACAGCGTACACACATTCACATTCCTCTACAACAGGGGTCTCCAAACTACGGCCCTCCAGTCGTTCAGGAACTACAATTCCCATCATGCCTAGTCATGTTTGTGGATGTCAGAGTTTTACAATGCCTCATGGTATATGTAGTTCGGCAACAGCTGGGGGGCCGTAGTTTGGAGATCCATGCTCTACAATGACATTGATGTCCCATCAGGGGTTATGCTCCCAGTGAACTTTAAAGTGATTGTAAATTTTCACCTTGTAAAACAACCCATTCTGTTTGAAATTAGAATGAAAGGCAAAGCATTTGTGATGTGATGTGGTTTTAGATATAAAAAAAAACCCCCACACATTCTAAATACCTTTTTATCCCTTTTTTATAAGTGATCACATGGGATTGCAGGCTGCAATATTCCAATAAAAAAAACAAAAAACACCAAAAGAAATGGAGTAAACATGGCTGCGGCACTTTATTGGTTTAAATAATTAACAAAATTAATTTATAAAATCTTTCAAGATATGCATTTGAAGCAAAAAATCTGTTCAGTCCTCATGACTCAAGCATAAATGAATCAAAATTATTAAACAACAGTCCCCTTTAAAACAAGGTGACAATCCTCTTAAAGTGCCAGCGATGAAGGGTGGGAGGGAGGGGAAGCTTGCAGTGTTGCTGCTGACCACTCTGAGTGAAGACTGCTGAGAGAGGAAAAAACCCTTTTATAGGGGATTTCAAGATTCTGGAAGGTCCTGGAAGAAACTAGAACTTTTCTTAAAAGGGAAATAAAATAATATAGTACAACTGAGGCAGAAATTGTTGCCGCCTTAAGCATTAGAAGGCATACTTAACCACTTCAGCCCCAGAAGAATTTACCCCCTTCCTGACCAGAGCACTTTTTGTAATTCGGAACTGCGTCGCTTTAACTGACAATTGCGCGGTCATGCGACGTGGCTCCCAAACAAAACTGACGTCCTTTTTTTCCCACAAATAGAGCTTTCTTTTGGAGGTATTTGATCACCTCTGCAGTTTTTATTTTTTGCGCTATAAACAAAAAAAGAGCGACAATTTTGAAAAAAAAAAAACGCATTATTTTTTACTTTTTGCTATAATAAATATACCCAAAAAATATATGAAAAAAACATTTTTTTTCCTCAGTTTATGCCGATACATATTCTTCTACATATTTTTGGTAAAAAAAAAAAAAAAAATTGCAATAAGTGTATGTTGATTGGTTTGCGCAAAAGTTATAGCGTCTACAAAATAGGGGATAGTCTTATGGCATTTTTATTGATAATTTTTTTTTTTTTACTAGTAATGGTGGCGATCAGTGATTTTTATTGTGACTGCGACATTATGGCAGACACATCGGACAATTTTGACACATTTTTGGGACCACTGGCATTAATACAGCGATCAATGCTATAAAATTGCATTGATTACTCTAAAAGTGTTACTGGCAGTGTAGGGGTTAACCACTAGGTGGCGATGTAGGGGTTAAGTGTGTCCTAGGGAGTGATTCTAACTGTGGAGGGGGGCTGTGTGTGACACATCACTGATCACCACTCCCGATTACAGGGAGCTGTGATCAGTGTAAGTGTCATTAGGCAGAACGGGGAGATGTTTGTTTACATTAACATCCTCCCGTTCTTCCTCACCTTGAGACGATCGCAGGTATGTCCGCGGACATCGAGTCCGCGGGATCCATGATCACGGTCACGGAGCTCCCGGTGGGCGCCCACGAGCCGCCTCTTAAAAGGCAACGTACAGGTACGTCAATCTGCCTGTACGTGCCCTTCTGCCACAGTATATCTGCGTGAGGCGGTCGGGAAGTGGTTAAAGGGGCAATCTAAAATACACTGATGCTGAGGCAAAATGCTGTTGCCATTTTAAGCAATAGGAAAGCATCCGCAAGCCCATGAAAAGTGGGCCCAAATGAATTGAGCCTCCTTTTTCCCATTCCCTCTGTTGCATAAGAGCTGCGGGGGAGGAGAAGCAACAGCACACTGATCTTCCCAGTGAATGGCTGTGCAGCAGGGCGTGTCAGGACAAGTCCGATCATTGGAGGAGAGCAGACCGAGTTCCTAGTATAGCTAGAGGACTGACCACACTGTGTTCTCTTGCTTGGTGTGGTCAGTTTTTAATAGGAAAGCAGAAGGAACACCAGGGATTTCACACAAAGGAAGCAATACAAAGAGAACAGAATACTTTTTCATACAAGTACATGGTACACCAGCCACATATCAGGAATATGAAATGTTGGGGTAACAAATGCTTTAGGCTGGGTTCACACTGCAGCACGGGGGACAGCAGGGAGGTCCAGTGTTTTCCTGTTCACCGTTACAGGTCCAAATTTTTGCATGAATTCGGATCTGAAACTGAGCCAAAGACGTACAGGACCCTTCTGCTGTGTGCTCCGCGGGCGCCCGGGAGCTGTGTGAACCGGTGACACTCTCCTGTCATGCGAATTGGATGCGGGGAAGCCTTAAGCTACAAGTGTGGGTGCACCAATGACAGCTTTGCGTCCACAGAGAGCACACATCCTAGGGTGACAACGCTGTTCCTTAGGAAACTGCAAAGGAAGTGTTGTCACCCAAAGAACAGAAGTCTGAAAACCCCACTATGAAGATGCTAGCTGTCTGGTTTGTAGACAGATTAACTAGATTCAGTAAGGTTTAAGTCACTGACCAACAACAGCCATGCCTATCTGTAGTAAAGTCAGAGGTAAGTTAACCTTCATGCATGCTTGTTCCAGGTACACAAGGTACTGAGGCAGGGAGGTAAACATGAACAGGACAGCCAGGAAACTAGCACATTGAAAATGGGAATAAAAATAAAGTTTTCCTTGATAGTAGCCCCTCCCACTGTAATGCCCCGCACACACGGTCGGATTTTCCAACGGAAAATGTTCGAAGGGAGCTTTTTGTCGGAAATTCCGACCGTGTGTGGGCTCCATCGGACATTTTCCATCGGAATTTCCAACACACAAAATTTGAGATCTGGATCTCAAATTTTTCAACAACAAAATCCGTTCTCGTAAATTACGATCGTGTGTACACAATTCTGACGCACAAAGTTCCACGCATGCTCAGAATCAAGCAGAAGAGCTGCACTGGCTATTGAACTTCATTTTTTCTTGACTCGCGTACGTGTTGTACGTCATCGCGCTCTTGACGTTCGCAATTTCCGACAAGATTTGTGTGACCGTGTGTATGGAAGACAAGTTTTAGCCAAAGTGCGTTGGGAAAAAAAACATGGATTTTGTTGTCCGAAAATCCTATTGTGTGTACGCGGCATTAGTCTGATTTCAGCCTTCACTTTGATGTATGGATGCCGCTCACTTCATACGGACGGATTTCAGGCTATGACTGAACCCAAAACACATATTTCAGGATATTTAAGGGTATATTTAGATGAGCCGAAGGGCTTTATTCTGTAACTCCCTGGAGTTGTGTTGTAAATGAGAACCGCAGGCCAAGTACAACATTCAGTAATAAATATGTAATGTGAAAAGAGATTTTCCTGTGTCTGGCTTTTTGATTTTGGATGCACTGTTGGGAAGATAATAGAAGGCTCTCTGGGTCCATAGCAGGATATAACGCCTGCTTTCTCAACAGCATCCTGCTCCGTTCTGAAACTAGCCATCACATACAATGCAATTCCATTCCTTTGATGTCACAGGGAAAGGAGAGCCTATGTTCAACGTACAAACATTTTAAGTTAATTTAAGGTTTAGCTTAAAGCCGTACTCCAGGCAGATATAAAAGGTATACATATTAATGTGGCTCTGTAATCATTAATACATCACCATATGCATTTTTAAAAAAGCAAGCGATGCATTTACCTGAATCTGACCTGTATCTGAGGCTTGCAGTGTCTGTACAGCAGAGTAGGAAGAAGCAGCACAAAGAGCCAATCAGTTTATTCGCAGACATGAGGCATGCTGATAGGGGAGGAGAGCAGAGTGGACAGAGAGATTAGTTCAGGCTCAAGCGGGTCCAGAGGAAGTGAGTCAAATGAAGCTGGCCATCAGACTTAAAGAGGAAACAAACTTCCTTTACTGACTTTTACCTATCGGTAAGCCTATAATAGGGCTTACCGATAGGTAGTGTAGATATCTCCTAAACATGCACTGTTTAGGAGATACAGTGGAACCTCGGATTATGAGCATAATCCATTCCAGGAGTATGCTCGTAATCCAAAGTACTCGCATGACTTCAATGGGATGCAATACCGCATGCGGCCAGAGGAGGGGGGTGCTGGAGAGCCTCAGAAATTGCCAAAAATGCCTGAGCACACTTCGGCGGACCTCGGCAAACCTCGGAAAGACTTAGTTCACGAGCCTTTCTGAGGTTTGCCGAAGTCAGCCGAACTGTCCTTGGGCCTTTCCGTGCATTTCCAAACGCCGACGATCGGCGACTTTCGGCTCTGCTCGGCTCCTGCACTCCCCACCTCAGGCCAAAAGCGGTACTGCACACCTCTTTTGGCCTGAATCCTGCTCATTTTGCGAGACAACAGCAAACCGAGTTAGGATTTTTAGAAATACAGTGCTCGTTTTGCGAAACGCTCGTAAACCGCGTTACTGGCAAACCGAGGTTCCACTGTATTTACATTACATCCAGCCAGTGACATCACTGGCGCACGCGATCTGAAGAAACGGCCACCTGTGCCTTCAGAGCCCTGTGTCGTGAACGGCGGCATGTGCGGTAGTGACGTCATTGCAGCTCCAGGCAGTCACAGAGCCGGAGCCCGCGAACCCGGAAACAAGACGGGTGACGATGGGATCCCCTGCAGTGCTGACATCACGGTGCTGGAACAGCTTTGTTTTAAGGTAAGTTTCACATAATGTGTTAGTATGAGATGGCATACTAGCACATTATGACTTTACCTTGCAGGGGGAAAAAAAAATGTCCAGCGGTATTCAACCGCTTTAAGAACTGCAGAGGTAATCTCTAGTTTGAAGAGGACTATTGCAGCAATAGCTTTTTTTTTAATAATTTTATTTTTTAATAGGCTATTTGTGTCGATCTTGTTATGTTTGGCAGGTGTTCTGCGTTAAAAAAAAAAAAAATCACGTTTCCACTATTGTATCACATGGACAGTACATATTGGTAGCTTTTCATTAGGAACCATAAAGAGAACCTAAAGCCCAAACTTGCTTTTTTTAGTTGTGGATGGAGTGTGGAAGACCCTCTGTTCAGTTTTTATTACCAACTTTGTCTTTACTGGGGAGACTCACCCTCTAGATTTGTCCTGGTAAATGTTGTCACTGTCAGCAAAAGTGATGAAAAATCGAAAATTTTACAGTTGTCACTGAAACAGAGGTATACATCTCATAATAAGCTGGTGCTGGCAGTATATTCTGTGTGCCTCATCCACCTCTCCCCATAGGCTAAAAATATGGTAACAAGCAATACCATAAGGCTCCTTTCACACAAGCGGCTGTTCTGCCACTGTTAAAAGCAAGAGTTGTTATTTTGAAACTCCAAAACTCCGTGCACAGCGATCGCTTTCAGTTGTACATTGCGATTAACAGCGATCATGTGCGTTTACATGCGGCTGCGTTTAGCTGCATTGGAACATTTTTGCCATATTTGATGTGCTTCCTGTTTTTCTTTCCTCGTTGCCACTGCTATCCACAGGGGAAATAGTACACTGTGATTACCTGCAGTTATGTGCAGAGAGCTGCGCTAAATCGGTCCTGGACGCAGTCAAATTTATTTTTTCTAAAAATTCTAAACCCCTAAATGCAGTGTGTGAATGGGGTCATAGGAAAGCATTGTGTGAGTTTAGGTGCGATAGGTAGATAACTTCATCTATCCGCAACTAAAAGCTGGATTCTATCCGCCCATGTGAAAGGGGCCTAAAGCCTCGTACACGCGATCGGATTGTTGGCCAACAAAGCGTTAGACTTTTGTCCTAAGGGCATGTGCCAGAAACTTGTCTTGCTTACAAACGGCACACAATTGTCGGCCAACAAACACAAACGTAGTGACGTACTACGTGGTATTTCAGCTCTTGAGCACCACCCTTTGGGCACCTTCTGCTAATGTCGTGTTTGGTGAGCATTGATTCCGAGCATGCGTGTTTGTACTTTGGACTTTTGTGTGACGGACTTGTGTACGCACGATACGAAAATCTAACAACAGACCATCGTCCGACAAAAATTTACTAGCCTGCCATCCAACATTTGTTGGTGGAAAGTTGGACAACAATTGTCTGATGGAGCGTACTAACGGTCAGATTTTAGGCAAACGGTCTGTCATCACACAATTCCCTGACGAAAATTCGATCGTGTGTACGAGGCTTAAGTCTCTAAACACTTAAACATGGCTCGTGCTTGTATCCCTAGTTTGTAGAAACAACAAGCTGCCCCTACGGTCACCCAATGGATCGCAAGAGTGAGCGATATCAAACAAATGGAGGACCTGACCTCGGCCCTTCGGGACAAGACATAGGAACATAAAACCAGATGGTTCTACTGGGACCTCTTTTGTTTCTCTCCAACCTCATAATAGGTTACCTGCGATGTAGTAGTCCCAACATGCACCCCCAGTGGTAACATCTCCCTCTTTTCCCTCCACTGGCCCCCCCCCTTTTTTTCCTCCCTCTTGGTCCCTTATTCCCCCTTTCATCTATCTTGTCCATTTCAATTCTTGCATAACCCTAAAAAATTATTTTTTGGTGTGCACAGATTCAGGCTGATGTAGATACACACGGCTTCTGCATACTTTGATTTTTTTCGTTGTAAGATACTTTTTGCGCTCTGACTTTTACTCAGTGACCACTATTGAATCCTTAGAGGCCTTTTCTAATTCGTTATGCCAGTTTATATACCCTTATTTTGGTTGGTAGAAGATACTCCAGTATACAGCCAGTCCCCGGGTTACAAACAAGATAAGGACTGTAGGTTTGTTCTCAAGTTGAATCTGTTTATAAGTCAGAACAGGTACATTTTTTAAATGTAGCTCCAGCCAAAAATATTGATTTTTAACGTTTTTTGGATAGCATAGGGAAGGGTTATCACCCCTGTAACATTTGTTTTGCTGTCTGTGCCCCTGTTCAGTAGATTTCACCTCATTTTCTGCCCCAATGACAATTAGATTTTTGAAAATTTTTGGTTGTTAGGGAAACATGGACTGGTGATAAAGCATCAGTGAAGACACCTTTTTCCCATATTAACTCTTATGGCGTGTACACACGGCTGGATTTTTCGGCCAAACTTGTCCGACGGAACAAATCCGTCGGACAATTCGACCATGTGTGGGCTTCATCGGACCTAGAGCGTACCTTTTCTGTCAAAAATGTGACGGACTTTAGATTTAGAACATGTTTCAGATCTTTCTGACGGACTCGAGTCTGGTCGAAAAATCTGTTCGTCTGTATGCTAGTCCAACGGACGAAAACCGACACTAGGGCAGCTATTGGCTACTGGCTATGAACTTCCTTATTCTAGTCTGGTCGTACGTCATCACGGTCGAATCCGTCAGACTTTGGTGTGATTGTGTGTAGACAAGTCCGATTCGATGGAAGTCCGTCGAAAAGTCAGTTGAAAGTCCGTCGAAAGTCCGACGTGATTCAGTCCGTCAAAAGTCCGGTCGTGTGTACACAGCATTACAGGAGTGAATTTCCCTTTCTAGGGGTAGATTTCCTCTCACTTCCTGTTGTCTCCCTGCATTTATAAGTAGGAGTCATTTGTAAGTCGGATGTTTGTAGGTAGGGGACCACCTGTATTGGGTCTTTTTGGTTGATGCAGTTCTTATATGAACACGGATACCTCCTCTTCTTTTTATTTGTCAGATACTATTGTTTCATTGTTATCTGGTGCATGCCATTAACTAAAAAATTCAAATATGGCTGCTGAAGACAACTGTTCACAGGATATTACCAGAAGATGGCCTGAAACTGCCCATACACTTGACAATTTGGTTAGACAATCAAACCTTTAAAATCAAAGCATAAAATTATTTCAACCACAAGGAGATAGGATCTAAATTGCTCCGAACCTGTGAAAAAAATCAAATCAATTTAGATTTTTTTTCCCCGTTTTCAAACCAATGGTGTCACTTATTCCTTCAATCTAATTCAGTCTGTCAGCCACTTCCCCTTTTGCCTTGAATCTTTCCTGGCAACAGAATCTTCCCCTGTCCATCCCAAGTTACTGTTAAATGTAATGTTTTCTAAATTGACCATTCAATGTGTATTTGTGTGATAGAGAAATTAGATTGTAAGCTCCACAGGGGAGAGAGATAGATGTAAATGGTTCTTTATAGAAAAAAAGGTACCAATAGGCACAAAAAATAAATACATTTGAGAGATATATATATATATAAGAGAATTAGAATTAGGCTATGGGGGTACCTCATCCTATAGATATTGTTAGAAGATAGAGCTGATATGATAGACTTTAACGGTACCAGTAAGGGACATATAAACAAAATGAATGCTTAATGTCTTTATTATAAAAAGGTAAAGATTCATTTTTTACAAGCATAAAAATCATTGAAAAGTACTTGGGTGTCAATACATTAAAAATCTCTGTTTTTACATATGTCAAAAGGTCGACGCTTTTCACATCCTTGCTTCTTCAGGACCTTATATTATTGACTTGTAACAGAGATTCTGTTCAAAAACAGAGAAAAACACGTAAGCATTATTTACATTTGGATTATATAGGAGCATAACAAAATTATTCCAAAAGATCATCCTATAAGATGAAACAATAGCATATACGGGACTCACATCTAAGTAGAATCTGCAAAAAATGACGTGCCAGGTGTCATATGAGAGTGATCCAACAACCAATTAGTCATTATAGATAAAAGACACAGAATTAGTCATTACAGATAAAACATCAAGAGATCATATACAGTAGTTTAGTATGGAAATGCTTTTCTCTGTTTTTGAACAGAATCTCTGTTACAAGTCATTAATACCCGGAGGAAACCCATGCAGGCACAGGGAGAACATGCAAACTCCAGGTAGGTAGTGTCATGGCTGGGATTCGAACCAGCGACCCTTTTTACTGCTAGGCAAGAGTGCTATCCACTACACCACTGTGCTCCTGTGGCTGGTGACCCTGACACTCAAGCTAAACCGACAGGCTCAAACAGAATAACTCTAAATAAGCCCTCGAAATAAGCTCTCATTCACATGAGCCGCCTGCGTTTATTTTATTTAAATCCAGAAGAAATAGAACAAACAATACTTTGCATGATTAGGTTCTCTTGCATTTAAATGTACTGGGAGTATCTAATCTGCCCATGGATGCGCAGAATTCTATTTTCTCCAACCACAGATAAACTGAATGCACCGCTAGTAAATGCAGTGTGAATTATATCACTGAACATCATTACATGTTAATATATTTTTTTTTTGTATCTTGTATGTAGACACTACACACGCCTAGGCTATATAACGCTGTACACAATTGTTCATGCTTATGGAGATAAGTTTCTGCCTTTACTCTATATAATTGCATTGTATTTTTTCTTCTGCTTTGCAAGACTGGGCGTTTAATTTTGTCTTTGGTCTGCTTAAATAAAGAATTTATAAAAAAAAACAAAAAAAAAAACAGCAGAGACAGTTTAAAAGACTGGGTTTCAGCAGTGGCGTCTCCAGCTTTCATATTTAGGGGGGCACATGGGGGGACAGGGACAAAAGTAGGGGGGCAACTATAAAAGGCAATTTTTATATATATATATATATATATATATATATATATATATATATATATATATATATATATATATATATATATATACATATATACACACACTGGGGCCCTTTACTACGATCCCACAACGGCCCTTTCCCATGTTCTGCAGTGAGCTCCCTTCCAACTGTATTGGGGCCCCAGGGTGGCAGAAAACAAGGGATATACTGTATGTCACCAGCATACCAAGAAAATATAAGGGTCCAAAGCAGTGGGAGAACTATCAGGGTTGCAAAGGTTGTCTTGCCACCGGGCCCTGGTGTTCTGCCACTGTGGGGTTCCCCAGCCTCCTCTTGCTGTCCTGCCCCTGCTATTGACAGCGCTGGTCTGGCATCTCTTGGAATTTACAGGATGGTTCTCCTGTCCTAAGGACGGGAGAAATCAGTCTGTTTTTTCAGTAACTGAGAGTCCTGGTGGAGTCCTTCCTGCAACTCGCTCTTCTCTCTGCCAATGAGGATGCAGGGGAAGGAGCAGATCGGGTGGCCGTGGTTGTGTGAGCGCTCGCATTATGCAGTGTCAGCGAGCAGCGTTTTAAACTGCATCCAATTCGCATGACATGTGAATGTGACCGGCTCTCAATGGAGACAGCTCACACGCGTCCGCTTGGCCACGGTGCAGTTTCAGAAAGGGTCCTGTGCGTTTTTGGGTCCGGTTCAGGTGCAAAATCAGACAAAAATTTGCACCGGAATCACACCTGAATCGGTGAACAGAAACGCACCGGGCCCCGGATTGCAAACTGCAACCGGACATATGTGAACCCAGCCTTTAACTTTCACTAACAAGATAAAATTCTGATAGGTAAGAGTGCACAATAAAAACAATTACAAAATACACTTCCCCTATCGCCAAGATTCGAGCTTGAGATAAATAAAACAAACTGTGCCCAGTCATCAATGTAGTTTGAATGTGAAGCTTTATTGAGCTCCTTGGCCAAACACAAGGTTCACAATGTTGTGTAAACACAGAGAACAGTCCTAAAAATGTCACAGGGCCGTGTGATGTCTAGTGTGAAGTGCACACAGCTTGCCAGCCCAGCGATACTCTGTAACTTCACCATGTGACCTGACAGAGATAATATTCCACAAGTGGCCCATTGTCGGGACACAGGAAGAGGAAACAGCTGCTGTCAGAAATGACTAAAATAATGCCATTTACTCTCCCCGTGTCTGATCAGCGGCGTTCCGCCCAGGGTCTAGGCCGCAGCCTGAGCCTCTCTAAACAAGAGTGCCCAGGACATCCTGACACTGGGAAAAAAAAAAAAACACAATGAAGGCTTCAATGGCGTGACAGAAACCAGAGCAGAGTCGTAAAAAATTTATGCGCCATTAAAATGTAGATTAAAAAATAAACACGAGACCCAGGAAAACAGAAAAATCCCCACTGCCTGCTAAAATTTTACAATTCCATCCGACGACACATTACAGCTCGGCCGCAGTATCTCAAAATCCAAATAATGCTAAAAAATAGACTCATGACAAGTTTATAAAAACAAGAGATTATACCTAATACTCTTATATTTTGAATATTTAGTGATGACACCTTAATTTCATTCATATTAATACTTTCCATATCTAAAACTGAAAACAATTATAGCTCATCTATAGCCAATGCTTTTTCTGATAGAGAGGGTAAGAGATGGAACCTCTGTAAATGTTTATTACTCTCTGTATCCATATTGAGGAAATTTACCCTGATTTCCTGTCACAGTGGCACCAAGGCAAGAACAGAAAGGGTGCAGGTGTTGCTAAGGTAGGAAGACAGAATTCCCAATAGTCTAATTCCCTACCTGCACAACATACCCGAGGACCAAATACAGTCCCTTGGTTTTGAAATGCAGCCCTTGGGCCCCAGCAGTCAGAAGTGGAAGTACTGATTTATAAGGGAGCCTTTAATGACAATGAGCTCTTGCAGTATTTTGTAACACGTCCCTATGTCTCTGATGGACTGCCAAAGCATGACCTCAGTCTCCAGCCACTCCTATGAACCATTTCATCTAGTAGGTCTTCTCTATGACAATCTTCTGTAACATATATTAAATGCAGCCCTTTGACAATACCAGGGGCCACATTTGAGGCCACCTATACTACCGGTCTAATCTCTCCCCACTGGTATACATAATTGTGCTTTTCTATATGCTATTGCCCCCATCAGAAAGATATACAGTGGGGCAAAAAAGTATTTAGTCAGCCACCAATTGTGCAAGTTCTCCCACTTAAAAAGATGAGAGAGGCCAGTAATTGTCATCATAGGTATACCTCAACTATGAGAGACAAAATGTGGAAACAAATCCAGACAATCACATTGTCTGATTTTTGAAACAATTTATTTGCAAATTATGGTGGAAAATAAGTATTTGGTCACCTACAAACAAGCAAGATTTCTGGCTCTCACAGACCTGTATCTTCTTCTTTAAGAGGCTCCTCTGTCCTCCACTCATTACCTGTATTTATGGCACCTGTTTGAACTTGTTATCAGTATAAAAGACACCTGTCCACAACCTCAAACAGTCACACTCCAAACCCCACTATGGTGAACACCAAAGAGCTGTCGAAGGACACCAGAAACAAAATTGTAGACCTGCACCAGGCTGGGAAGACTGAATATGCAATAGGCAAGCAGCTTGGTATGAAGAAAGCAACTGTGGGAGCAATAATTAGAAAATGGAAGACATACAAGACCACTCATAATCTCCCTCGATCTGGGGCTCCATGCAAGATCTCACCCCATGGGGTCAAAATGATCACAAGAACGGTGAGCAAAAATCCCAGAACCACATGGGGGGACCTAGTGAATGACATGCAGAGAGCTGGGACCAACGTAACAAAGGCTACCATCAGTAACACACTACGCCACCAGGGACTCAGATCCTGCAGTGCCAGACGTGTCCCCCTGCTTAAGCCAGTACATGTCTGGGCCAGTCTGAGGTTTGCTAGAGAGCATTTGGATGATCCAGAAGAGGACTGGGAGAATGTCATATAGTCAGATGAAACCAAAGCAGAACTGTTTGGTAGAAACACAACTCGTCGTATTTGGAGGAGAGAGAATGCTGAGTTGCAACCAAAGAACACCATACCTACTGTGAAGCATGGGGGTGGCAACATCATGCTTTGGGGCTGTTTCTTTGCAAAGGGAACAGGATGACTGATCCGTGTACATGAAAGAATGAATGGGGCCATGTATCGTGAGATTTTGAGTGCAAACCTCCTCCCATCAGCAAGGGCATTGAAGATGAAACGTGACTGGGTCTTTCAGCATGACAATGATCCCAAACACACCACCCGGGCAACGAAGGAGTGGCTTCGTAAGAAGCATTTCAAGGTCCTGGAGTGGCCTAGCCAGTCTCCAGATCTCAACTCTGTAGAAAACCTTTGGAGGGAGTTGAAAGTTTGTGTTGCCCAGAGACAGCCCCAAAACATCACTGCTCTAGAGGAGATCTGCATGGAGGAATGGGCCAACATACCAGCAACAGTGTGTGACAACCTTGTGAAGACTTACAGAAAACGTTTGATCTCTGTCATTGCCAACAAAGGATATATAACAAAGTATTGAGATGAACTTTTGATGTTGACCAAATACTTATTTTCCACCATAATTTGCAAATAAATTTCTTTCAAAAATCTGACAATGTGATTGTCTGGATTTGTTTCCACATTTTGTCTCTCATAGTTGAGGTATACCTATGATGACAATTACTGGCCTCTCTCATCTTTTTAAGTGGGAGAACTTGCACAATTGGTGCATCCGGATCAGGACACAGACTGCATTACGATCCATGCATCGGACCCCTATGGAAGCACACACACATGTACATCACACCAACAGTAACTGCTATCCGTATGGCAGGTAGGGCGGTATTAAAGTGTATGTCCAACAATAAATGTCTCTTATTTCCTGCCTCTTGGTCTGTTAAGTGCAAGCAGGCACAGCCTACATAAGTGCGTCAACTCTGCTCTGACTTCAGGAGCACTGCAGCATAGTTGCCACACCATCACAGGAAGCGGCATTAGGTGGACTTCACTGACAGGATCAACAGCTATTTGTGGGAAAAAGTAGTTTTGAAATCTGCAGCTTTCATTAACCAATTGAGCTCTTTGGATGTACCATGTATGTCCAAAGAGTGAACCCTTAAAGAGGTTGTAAACTTCCCTGCAGTACTTGTACCTATAGGTAAGCCTAGAATAAGGCTTACATATATAGGTACTGTTAATATCTCATAAACATGCGCTGTTTAGGAGATATATACTGCTTACTGCGCTGATGATGTCATACAAGCATGTACTCTGAAGGAACGGCCGCCTGTACCGTTTCTTCAGAGGCGAGTGCCTGGTGGCATGCGCATGGGAGTGACGTCACACGGCTCCGGCCAGTCACATAGCCGGAGTCCGCGGCCCCGGAAGGAGAAGGGGCAAACAGGGATGCGGCCTGCAGCAGGGACAGCGCGGGCTTTGTTTGCAGGTAAGTATCACATAATGTGCTAGTATGCGATGCTTCAAAGTGAAAGTGATGCGGCAGCTTCATAGCTGCCCACCACTTTCACACAGTCCCAAAGTCTCAATCAAGAGAACCTGTCACCTGCCTAATTTATTAACCCCTTGCATTAGCAATCAAGTAAAAATAAATATAAAAATAAAAAAAAAATAAATTGTAATTAAATATATTAAAATAAAAAAAAATGCAAACACAAGCTCAGGGTGTGCACGCATATGTAAACCACAATCGCACCACACATGTGACATATCGCTGCGAACATCAGAGTGAGAACAAAAATTCTAGAATAAGAGCTACTAGTTAACTCTAAACTGATGAGCTGTAAAGGCTTTTAAAGAGTCACCTATGGGGATTTTAGGGGCACCATTGTTTATGGTGATCTTGCGTGCGCACGCAATTTCAAGACATGGAATGTTTGGCATCTATTTACTCAATGCAACCTCATCTTTTATATTTTAACCAAAAAATTATATTATATGGTGTGGTTTTGCACTAAAATCCATTTTATTATATTTTTTTTTACAAAAAATTTGCGTTGAATAAACCATTGCGCAAAGATCATGTGAAACCAAAACTTGAAACTATCACCTTTTTATTCTACAGGGCCTCTGCTTTCAGAAAATATATAAATGTTCTGGGGGTTTCATTTTATTGCCAAAAATTTGGATTCTTACATGTATGTGAAAAATAAAAATAAAATCTCTGGAGCCGAACTCGTTAAAATAATATGAAAATATCCAGTGATCCTGACACAAAGGTCCTTGTCCAAGCACCAGTAATAAGGCAACAATGCCCTGTCTCCTAATTGCATTGTCACATGAACTTTCCGTGGGGTCTACAAATGTTTGCTTCAACACACATTACACAGGCATGGTCCACTTTATCACATCCGGAAACTTGCCCTTTGAAATGCCATGCAGCCATTAGCAGGGTGCATGTGGACTGCAAGTGGCTTCAAAGAGGCTGCAGGAGATTAGCAGCACTGAGCAGCATTAGCAACACTGAGGTCCTACTAAGGATAAAAACAAACTGAAAAAACTCTATTTTAATTTTAAAAAGGTGATTGATACACAGTGCTTTGCAAATGAAATGCTATTCAGTTAAAATTGAATTCTGCTTTTAAACTAAAGGTTTCACAGCGAATAATGATATATGGCTTGTTTTATATTAACATCCCTTTCTTTGTATTCAAGCTGGACAATCCATTCTGATCCAGGAAGAGTTAGCTATCATCAGTCCGTTCACTCTGCATTCCATATTTACTGTGCTGACAGTTCACTGCGTTTTGCCCTCTCCTTTTATGGATAGTTTACCCGTACGGATGTAATCCTTAGAGTAAACGAATGTCTTTACACCACCTGTGCCGACTACTTCCCAAACTGACTCATACATGGCACAACCCCCCCCGCAGCAGTCATCTACCCCCCTTGTATGTACGACTCTGCTGTACTAGGGAGAAAGTGGTAACGCCTTATGTACAACAAAGAAATCCTATATTATATATATATATATATATATATATATATATATATATATATACACATACATATATATACACACACACACATATATAAACACACCATATATTATACAGGATCTATATAGCACCGACAGTTTACGCAGCGCTTTACAACATTAGGGCAGACAGTACAATTACAATACAATTCAATACAGGAGGAATCAGAGAGCCCTGCTCCTTAGAGCTTACAATCTAGGAGATAAATTATATATATTACATTTATACAACTTTTCTGTTCCAATGAAAGCAATAAACTCAAAAGCAAACGTTTATTATATTGCAACTTACCAATTTAGATGTGATGACTGCATTTGTTTTGTTTTGCTTTCTTCCTTTTATTTTCACCTAGTGGTTTGGCCAGTTTTTTAAAAGAGCGCTGAAAATTAGTATCAGTTACAGGAATGAGACAAGCCATTTACCGCCGACAGGGGTGCTCACAATTTGTCAGCTTTTTTTATATATGTAAAACCTTAAAGTGGAGTTCCACCCACTTTTACAACTCTTCAGCCTCCCTCACTAAACTCTGCACTGCAAACGAATTGGATATTTTAAAAATTTTTTTCTCAGCACTTACTGTATATCTGCTGTATTCATTTTTCACTTCCTCCTCCCTGGCCGTGGCTCATCGCATCATTTCCTGTTTGCAATGTCTTCTGGGAAGGGGCGGCAACTTCCTCTGACACTGCCGTTGCTATGGAAACCTGACCTGAAACCTATTACACTGCTTGTGCTGCACTGAGCATGTGCGAGATCTGCAAGGATGAGATCCAGGAAGAAATACAGTCTGGCTTCAGATGCCCACACTTAAGATGGCCACAGCCTGCTGTAAGTTTATAAAATAACAAACTATTGCTATAAACAAACAAAACAGACCTTAGTTTACAGACTAACTTTACTAAAATACATTAAGCTTGTGTATTATATGGGTATTTTTATTTAAAAAGTATAATTTTGGCGGGAACACCACTTTAAGCCCCTGTTCACATTGGAGCAGTTTGTCATGCGATTTGACAGCTCAAATCGCATGATAAGTTGCATCCTATTGCCGGCAATGGCAGTGTTTAGATTGATGCGACACCGCCCTTTGCGGTGCCACATTGATTTTAAAAAGTAGTACATGTACTACTTTTGGCGATTTCGGTTGCGACTTCAATAGACATCTGTGCATGAAGCCACACAGATGTCTTCAAAATCACACCCGAAGGCACACTGAGATGCGGCTTTGAAACTGGTCAGGTGAAATCACTCTATTTCAAAGCTGCACTCAATGTGAACGGGCGCTTATGCCAAAAGTAAAATGGATTGCCGTAACAACTTTTAAAGTGTAAACTGGAGTTCGGCTTCAAGTTGTTAGTGTATATAAATATGCTATACATTTAACACTCCCCTCCCTCCCAAACTAACAATGCTGCTGTCTGCTGTGCCCCTGTGCCCTTTCATCCAAAGTGGGGGCACTTTCATCCAGTGGTGTATTACTGGCCAGATCATCAGGTGAAAACAGGGGGCAAAAGGCCTAAAACAAGAAAACTAATTCAGCCACCACATCTGGGGATTGGTAAGCTGCAACATAATACATTTTTAGTTTGGGGTTTAATACGACTTTAAATGAATTGCCCACATCAAATATCATACAATAATACTACAATTAAACAAAGAATTTTCTTTGATCATTAACACAGACCTTCACTTTTTACCCACTTTCCATTTTTTTTCCTCTCCTTCCCTCTGCAATCACACATAATATAATAATAAGAACCAGCCAACACTTCTGGGTCTCACGCCCAGGCAAGAATGGCGCTCCTCAGAATGAAGTTCCTGGAATTTTCACACCTCGTATCCCAGGAGGCTTCGTTGCAAACTACAGCGCATGCAACACAGCATTGTCTTTTAGCCAGCTCTCAATGATGTTCTATGGTACATGGTCATCAGTGGAGGCCAGCTACATACCAGGAAGAGAAAGTACAAATGGAGAAATGTCATCAGCACACCAAGGATTCCCCAGAAGGGTCCAAAGCTTTATTTACATGGTCACGCGGTATGCACATGGCAATGAGTGCGTTCCTTGCCTGAGGAAGGGGCCCTGCGCAGCTCCAAAATGTTGCCGTAAGCGCACCATGTGATGGGGCCGGGGTGTCCCATGATCCATCCGCGCGCAGGGGGGTCGGGGTTGCGGGGTGTCTCGCGAACCATCCGCGGGGGGTGTGAGTGGAGTGGGTGGGATGTGAGTGGGATGGGGGGGTGTCCCGCGATCCATACACGTGGGGGGGTGGGGTGTCCCGTGATCCATACACGTGTGGGGGGGTTGTGGGAGCGGGGTGTCCCGCGATCCATCCGCTGGGTGGGGGGTGTCCCGGGCACACTGGCAGCGTTTGATGGGCACAGTGGCAGCGTTTAATGGGCACAGTGGCAGCGTTTGATGATTTTCAAAAAAATTTTGCGCCCCCCAAAAAAATTTTCAGCACCAGCCGCCACTGCTTTGGACCCTTCTAAAGAATCCTTGGTATGCTGATGACATTTCTCTATTCAGATTGTCGGTAGTTTCCAACCTGCCGTCATTACAGCACCCAGCATTATTACAGCCATTTCCATGAACATGTGCGTAGGGAATATTGTGATAGGAAGTGAAAGTTGGCTCTGAGATGGCATAAGAGAGGAAGACGCGATACAAGACTGGATAGGCAGCAGAGAAATACTGAGTACTGCAGGGCCCCATTGCTTGCTCTGTGTTTGTGAGCATGTTTATATCCCCACAGTGTGTATCCCACCATGCACAATGCATCTTGTCACTAATAAACAATGTGAACACATTGTTACAAATATCCAACTTGTACAATATAATAAAAATAGAACAGCCTGACCCTGCTGCACCTCTGTGAACAGTGCCGCATTGCTCAGTGTGTGATCCCACACTTGCAGAATAGGCTTACAGCTATTGCAAATTTTTAGTCTTACATAGACAAGTACTTGTAGAATAACTTTAACCTCTTCCATCCCACATAAGACATACGTGCAACAGCACACGGTATGGGTATTAATGCCCACACGCTGCACATATACATCCATTGATGGCTGAGGTTTCTCTGCTGAACGCATTCTCACTGCGTTTTCCCAGCAGCTGTCATAGACAGCTTCTGGTCTCCGGTAATGGTCAGGAGCCAGCGGGAGTGGCTCCCGATCATGTGGCCATTGTGACAGCCAATCACATAGGTGACGTGATTGGGCAGTCCTTTTGACCCTCGGGCGTAAAGACCCAGTTAAAAGGGACGCCACAGCTGGGTGGGAAGGACAAGTAAATTAAAGCCAAAGTAAAGCGAATACTTAAGCAGTTACAGTACTGGATGTGTTTTTGTTTTGTTTTTAAAAAAAGGTTGAAGCCACATGAATAAAAAGTTGACTATTGTAAGAACCCCATCCATGTTATATGGTTTGTCTAGACCCCTGTAACTGCACCTTGGCCTGTTGCACGATTTACTGACCATTGTAAGCAGCCCGTCCATGTTATATGGTTTGTCTAGACCAGTGGTGTCCAAACTGTGGCCTGATGTGGCACTTTGCTTGCTTTTATCGGGCCCTTGAGGCACTATTCCTCCCACTGACAAAAATTAGGCATAATTCCTGTCACTGATACCAACAATAAAACACTATTCCTCCCACTGACACCTATAGCAGGGCATCATTCTTCCCACTGACACCAATTATGGGGCACAGTTTCTTTCCCTGATACCAACCTGATATCATATGCCAGACGAAGGGGTCATGCGCAGTTGGTCCTTTGTGTTGTGATCTTTCTGCAATAAATGCGCCGGACGATATTTGATGATCCTTGGTGTGCTGGTAAATATGTGCATTAACTACCGTATTCCTCCCACTAACACCAATGGCAGGGCACTACTCTTCCCACTGACACCAAGGATGGGGCACTATTTCTTCCCCTCATGCCAATAATGGGACACAATTCCTTCCACTTCTACCAATAATTGGGTATTGTTTACTCCCACTGAAGTCAGGGCACTACTACTACTCTCAAAGGCCACAGTCTGGCCCCCTCAAAGTCTTAAGGGCAGTAAACTAACCCTTTGTTTAGAAACTTTGGATACCCCTGGTCTAGACCCTTGTAACTGGCACCCCTTAACACGCTGCACGATTTACTGGCAGCATTAACAGGTTAAAGGATAAGTTCACCTTTTGGGAAAAAATAATAAATGCACATATTTTTGCAGGAAACAAAAAGTGCATCTATTATTCTTTTCCTAAGGAGCCTGGAAAGCACTGCACCCATGATCAGTGGATCGGGGGTGCAATGCCAGACTCCTGCAAAAAAGCCCTGCAGCTTTCAGCATGTACCTGCATATGGGCTGGCTGTTTACAAGATGCAGGGCTTGTAAATGAACTATGAGGTCGCTCATCAGCGCCTTCATAGTCCATTCAGAACTACAAGCTGTTAGCTGCAAAGGCTGACAGTACTTGTAGTTCAAGCCAATCACAGGAATTGTATTTTTAAATAGTGACAGCAGGCGCCAAGAGAAGCTCCCCTTTTGCTGTATAGGTTCACAATGTTGTGATGCCCCACACTGCATGTGATTCGCACAGGAATCACATCGCATTCCTGTGCAAACCACATGCGACTTTGTTGTGGTGCGATTTCAGCCTATATCATTTTGCAGCTACTGGAACATGGTACATGCTCCACCTTAAATACGGGTGGAAAAGGTGAACTTGATTAAAAATTATTACAGAGGGGACTCTGGGAAATACAAAGACTGCTGTGTTCATGCTAGTGACAGACTGCATCACAGAGTTGTTTTTTTGCCCATAGTTTCATTTTGTTGTTTGGAGGCAATAAATAGGAAGTCTTCACCCCCCCTTCTGTGGTGGGCTGTGAGTCTGCACTGACTTGTGCGATGCTGCGGATTTGATTGAGCGCCATTGGGGTGTTTTCATACTAGCTGGCACGTCTTACAAAGCCCAAGAGAAAAATCATCCTCCCATTTATAGTCAAAAATGTGCTCCCACTTGGCTCTTCTGTACGCTGTACAGTCCCCAGATGTAGCTCCTTTCCTCGCACCCTGCAAGACCTCCACTGACTTTCTGAAAGGCGTTTTGCATAATGTGCAATCTGTCACATGGAGCAGCACATGTACAAAGTTCCAGGAACCCTTCACAGTGAAAGGAGCTGGATGTCATGTTTACGCATTAAAGTGTATCACTAGCCAAAACTTTCCTTCGTTTTGCACAGTATGGAAGGGTTAAAAGGGTTTTTAAAAAGTGTCTGTGTCCCCACTGAGAAGATTTACCCTCTTTGTGTATCCTGACCATTGTCACCAAAGGTGATGGGAAATCCAAAATTTTTTGTTTATCATGAAAACAGGAACACTGGTAAAATCTTCCAATGGGGACACAATGAGGTTGATTTACTAAATGCAAATAGGGTGTGCACTTTGGAAAGTGTAAATGAATTTGCTCCAGAGCTTAGAAAAATTAGCAGAAGCTCTGCTGACTTCCATTATCCTATCTTGTGCAAGAAAAAATGATTTTTTTGTTATTTTCCTTGCACGTGATTCGTTATTCTTTGCAAAAATGAAACCTTACCTCATTTACTAAGCTCTGGAGCAACCGCACTTGCAGAGTGTAACTGCACTTTGCAAAGTGCACAGTCTTTTTGCCTTTAGTAAATCAACCCCAAAGCTCCAGTGATAACAGCTTGTCTCACTTCCTGTTGTGTCCTTAGGACCAGAAATAAAAGGGAACTCTCTCAAACAGCAAAAATAACTCATTAAAAAGGTTTTGACTATAGATCTTATGTTCTATGAATGCCATAATCCCCGTCTGTAAATTTACATAACAATAGGCAGGTTTACAAGGCTGGGAATTCTGAACATTCCAGCTTCACCTAGAATGAGGCATTTTGTCTAAAACAGGTACTGGAGCTACAGAAAGCATTTACAATGCCAGTTCCAAAAAAAAAAACTTGGGACACTGTGTAAAATCTACATAAAAATAGTATGCAATGATTTGAAGATCTCATAAATCAACAATATAGTCACAATAGAAAACATAGGAAAAGTTTAAACCGAGAAAATGTACCATTTTAAAAAAGAAATAAAGGTACCGTATTTATCGGCGTATAACACGCACTCCAAGTTTAGGAGGGAAGTTTAAGGAAAAAAAACTTACATTTTAAATGCAGCCTTATCAGTGTCCAGCTGCAGCCTTGCCCATCACTACAGCATGATCAGAGTCCATCTGCAGCCTTGCCCATCATTGGAGCATGATTTGTGCCCATCTTCTTTAATTTGCCGCTGTTTGCAGCATGATTAGTGGCCAACTGCACATCAGTCTTTCACCTGCCGAGGAGGGAATGAGCGCTGCTGAGATAGACAGAGCCGGATGTCCTGTGTACTCGGCTCCTCTCAGCTCGTCTCGCAGTCCCGCCCCTTGGCCCAGCTCCTATGATGGACATAACACCGTTCCAATGGTGGGAGGCGGGACTGGGCGTGACTACGAGCGGAGCCGAGAGAAGCCGAGTACACAGGTGATTCGGCTCTATTTCGGCGGCACTCGTTCCCTCCTTCCCCTCCGAGGCAGCTATTCGGCGTATAACACGCACCCATGATTTTCCCCTGATTTTAAGGGGGAAAAAAATGCGTGTTATGCGCCGATAAATACGGTAATTTTGAAATTGGTGGCACGTCTCAAAAAAGTTGGAACAAGGCAACAAAAAGCTGGCAAAGTAAGTGGTACTAGGGTTCTTTCATCCACCTGCTCACCGGGGGATCTCTTCATTGATCTCCGCTAAGCAGGCAAATGACAGGTCCCTTTACATCCGACTGTAATCCTATCCACCAGATGGATGGGGAACGGATCCCCCATCCGCCTGTTTTTAGCAGATAGGATCTGATGTCGGCGGGTGTAAGCGGCCACATGTCCATTTACATCCGCCGCTCCATAGAGGGCAACGGATGCTCCGATCAGGTCCACATAAAAAACTGACAGGCGGACCCGATCGGTCCGCTCATGTGAAAGGGGACTTGCAAGGAAGAGCTAGAAGAACATTTTGTAACTTATTTGCTTAATTGACAACATGACTGCGTATAAAAAAGAGCACCTTAGAGAGTCAGAGTGTCTCAGGATTAAAGATTGGCAGAGGTTCACCGATCTGTGAAAAAATGCATCTAAAAATTGTCACACAATTTTTAGAATAATAGTCTGCAACATAAAATTGCAAAGACTAGGACAGGGGACAAGGGACAAGGCTTAAACGCAATATTGGGTGCCTGTGATCTTCGGGCCCTCACATGGCACTGCATTAAAAACAGCCATGATTCTGTGATGGACATGACTGCATGGGCTCAGGAATATTTCCAAAAATCATTGTCTGTGAACACAGTTTGCTGTGCCATCCAAAATGCAAGGTAAAGATACATTGTGCAAAGAAGCCGCCATATCTGAACATGATCCAGAAATGACTCTGTCTTCTCTGGGCCAAAGCTCATTTAAAATGGTTTGTTGCAACCTGGAAAACTGTTCTGTGGTCAGACGAATAAAAAGTTGATATTCTTTTTGGCAACCATAGGCCTTCTGGACTCAAAGAGAGAGACCTTCCGGCTTATTACCTAAAAGTCCAATATACAGTACATTTTAACGTTTTGTAAACGTAAAACCTTACATTGGCTATGCATGCTAAAACCTGATTGGCCCCTCTGGGCAACAGCTCAGTTTTCTGTTTCTATTTATTTTATCACCATTTTATTATTTAGTCCCCTTAGTATCCTCAGGGCGCCAAAAACAACACTCAATAAACATGCAAATTCAGAAGATGTCTATTTTTCATTTTACAACACACCAATCTGATTGCTTTACACCAACTTTTTACACTTCACTTAGAAACTGCAACTTCCCACATCATTTTTTTTTGAACTGGAGCAAAGTTGGGTGACATAGCGATAAAGTAAATGTAGCAAAACAGAAAGTATTTATATTGATCATCTTTATCACCAGGCCCCAACGGTATCGCTAGCATTAGGAACTTTTTTATAGTTTACTTTTTAATTTATGACTATTGCTTCTTGGTTATGCATTTACAAAAGACAGAAGACATTGGATAAATACAGAAGTAAGCAAAGATAGCAGAGGGGACTGCATAGTATCCAGGGTAAAATATGAATGTAATCATCATACAAGACTACCGCTCAAGCATTTCCTCTAACCGCAGAATTTTCTGAAGTTATTTCAGTGAGCTCAGCTCCATGGGCAATAAACTCCAACTTTCCATGACACAACCTGATAATAAACCTAACACATCATCTCATAGAGAATGCTCATCTTCCCATACAAATGGCTACAGGGCCTTTCCTGTGCAGCTGACATGGTGCTGTGTACAGGCTGTGCTCATCAGATGTTCTACACATAAGATTTTAGGATTAGATCCCACTTTTGGGGTACCCCACTATACTACTGAACAACACAACTGCATTTTACAGACACTAGTAGCACAGCATCAGAGAGATACTGCTAAAGCAGCACCAGGTACTGCCAAGGCGGTACCAGGCAACGCAGAAGTGCTATTAGACACTTAAAAAATAGTATCATAAAAAACATGCCAATATGAAGAGACACCGATGTTATAGAATTCAGACACTAACATGTCACTGGAAACAAAGCACAAGTCGCTAGGGTCATATTTGTTCATAATACAACTGTATGTTTGCATCATACATGGGTAATGGCATTACTTATATTCTTGTACTAGAGCTTAGTTTAGGCTCCTGAAGAATGGCATCACTAAGATACCAGGAACTCAGCAGGTGACACACAATACTGGTAACACAAGCAGGTGACCCAACCTGGCTGAATTAGGTGACTGGCACCTCATGGATACCCGGAGATCCTCTACATATCTGGAGAGGACTTGGACAATGCTGTGCAGCATGTGTTCTTAGGGATTCCAAGGAAGAATACTTTGGTGTTTTTAGGACATCTCCCCTTGAACCATGAAGAACAGAGCTCATCCACACTCTCAGATTATTGCGAGCAGAGATCAAAAGAACCCTCTGTGCTAAAACATAAAAAGGTGTGGGAACCCCCAGAGAGCTTGCATAAAGACGCCTTACAAAAAGACATGTGGTGTACATTCCTGGTGCCCACTAAGCACCCATTGGCACACAATGTTCGAAAATGGTGAAGGACCAAATGACAGTGTACACAAGCACTGCTCAGGTTCATTTACAGTACCGGATCCTAAGAGCAATATAGGAATATTTACACAGTTTTTGGAAGATCTTCTGCACCCAATGTGTATTTCTACCCCCAAAACTGACATTTCGGTCTAACCGTGGGATTAATCATGTGTTGGATTGTTTGATATCTCCAAAACTTTTACTGCAAAATTTCTCAGCTTCACTTGGGTCTCTGACCCTCGACGTAATATTAAAGAAACCCTCTACCTTCAGTACTTTGAGTTCCTGACTCAAAACAACTATGCAGACTAGGAATTTCAACTTTACTTGTCGTATACTGTTTATGGATCAGTGGTTAGCAATGATAGCTCACATATATGTAAGTATGGAATTTCTCTAATTGACGAAGACACTGGGTCTCAGCTTGACTCCCTTACAAATGTTTCTCTCATATTACGAAGAATCCAACATGGGATTGTGCGATATATACTGTATATTATATATTTATATATTATTTGCCTTGCAATGGCTACCAACAGTTGCCACATCTAGTAACTATCTCACCTCTGGAGCCAGGCAGATATAAGATATCAAGCATATGGTTTCTTCCTATCACACCAACCTGAAATGTAATTATAAAATCGGAGTGGTCCTTTAGATGCTAGCATTGGATATGCTTTCATTTGCAAAGATTTGAAAAAAAAACTGCTGAAATGTCTCCGATTACTAAGCGATCCTTCTATTCCACCAAAGAAAGGGTTATCCTCCCAGCACCGCATGATTCTATCAGCCCAGTCAAGCACATCCAGGAGGTGGGCCATTTAAAGTTCTTGGTGAGGAATCCATTTACAATATGGCTGCCCTTGGATGCATACTGACAACTGCTATCATGATGTACAGTTCAGGTCAGGAGACACAGTGGTTGAACCAGTGACTTGTCTCTTTTCTCTATAATCACTTATTAGTGCTTCAATCCAATTTCACAGACCATTACATGGAGTGAGACAGAGCTGTCATTCAGCTGCCCTTAGGTCTGGCCAGGCGGATGCGTTAACCAAATCCACACAGAAGCTGTACTACCCTCAACAAATCCTCACTAAAAGAGATGTTTATGGAGTTTAGTAGTCAGGAACACATGGCAAAATTCATAATAGAAAGACAGGAACTGTACGTAATCCCCTTGTAGTCTTCAGCGTGTCATGGCATTTGTTTATTAGTGAAAAAAAAAAGTTATCCTATGAACCAAGAGGATCCTTCATGTAAATAAAAAGTAACTGTATCAGCACAGAGTGGTACTGTGGATACTATATAGGTAAACAGTGCCATGCCCCATTTAAATTTGAGAAGAATTTGAAGAAAAAAGGCTTTGACTATTTAGGCACGGCCAGACAGTAATTGTAGAAAAATATATTTTTATTATACACATAGAAAAATTATATATTAAAATCCACATTAATGCATCAAATACTAATTAAAATAATGCAACTGTATATAAGTGATTACTAACTACATGGAGTCTGGAAGATGAAAATATCATTCCATTGTGGCAGTGGATCCAAGAGTATGGTTATATTGCAGTACAGTGATGTAGACTTAGACTTGGCTCTAAACGTTACGCGGCTTGCGCTTCTTCAGGAGCATCAAAATGACTAACAAAATGTGTAAAAGAGAAACATAAATGAAATACAATATAATACAGTACAGATATATATTTTAAACACAATGCAATTCATAATAAGGCACTCCGCTTCACATATCCCAGAGATGGCCAATCTACAGCCTATTCAAATAGACAGGACAAGCAAACCAGACAACTATTGGGGCGTACACAACATAATAACTAGTATAGTCACTGAGTATATGGAAAAAACAGGGACAAAATGTCCACAGCATTAATAGAATGTAAACTGCATTTGGGGAAAATGTCTGGCCGTGCCTAAAAAGTCCAAGCCTTTTTTTCTTCAAATTCTTCTCAGGATCCTTCATGTGTCAATTACGATAATGTAATATTGTAGGCAGGTACAGACACAGCAAGGCGCCCAACAACTACCAATGATCCTAAACAAAAAAACGTATAGAAGCCACCACTGCTGACCTCTCCTTTTGCAAACCTAGCTTGCCTGGCTGTCATGCTGATCCACAGTGCCTTTAAAAACAAGGTTTCAGATCAGAAGTTCTGACTTTTTATTTTGAAAGATCAGATCGTTACATATATGGCTAACATTAGAATTACAGCAGGCTTAGCTGGGAACCAAAGATCACACATACATCATCTTTCACAAAAGATTTATTGTCTGAACCTGGCTGTAGGAAAGACTTGATTCCAGCAGCAAGGACGAGGTGACTCCACTTAAGCCAGCCATAGATGGATCAGCAGTAACCAGTAGAATTTGGATTAGTCTACGGGCAGGCTGGTTGTACAGAAGTCGATCTATTGATCAAGTACAAGCAGCCTGTCTGGCTTTTTTTGCCCAATCATTGTATTCTGATGGCTGGAAACCTCCAGCTGTCAGAATGTAATAGCGATGCAGGAGGGATTCCCCCATCAACACTGACTGTGTTTTTCTCATTCGACCAGTGGGTTGAAGGAAAAAACCTGACAGATTGCTGCATCAAGACAAGCAATGTTGATGCAGCAATCTCTACTGCTGAGACATTGTATTCTGACAGGGGACAACTCCAATCCCCCTTCTCTGCCGCAATGCACTGATCAGCATTCGCAGTCATTGGCTGCAAGTACTGATTAAATGCTAGACTGGCGCCTGTAGAACAGACAGCTGTACACATGAACTGAAAGATGTCCAGTTCCTGCTGAACGCCGGCCCGTGTGTACCAGGCTTTACAATGTTGCAGTCTGATCACTAAGGGTGGAGAAAGAGGAAATGTTTGCTCGTGCTTGGTATCATCTTAGTCTAGCCAGTTGAGAACGAGGCATTTTCTGGCACTTTTTGTTTACGTGTGAAAATTTTTTTTTTTTCTTTTTGCTAGAAAATTAGGTAGAACCCCCACACATTATATATATTTTTTAAAACAGAGGCCCTAGAAAATAAATTGGTGGGTTATGCAATTTTTTATACCACACGGTATTTGTACAGCGATTTTTCAAATGCAGTTTTTTTGGGGAAAAAAAAGGCACTTTTTAAATGTTAATGCAAAAAACACAATACTTAAAGCAACTGATGATGTCACGCTGAATAATTAGATATCAAACGTAATTAGGGAACTTTACCCATTGGAGAGTACCAGGGTAATTTTTGTATTTTCTTTGTTTTTTGTGTTTTGCTTTGTTCTATGCACTACTAGATGTTATACTTCTTTTTATATTTATATATACTCACTTGTCTTATTGTTCCATATTTGTGCAATAAACTTTGTTTACATTTATCCAGTGTTTGGTGGTCTATTAAAGTCCTATATAGGGGGTACTCTTTTCTTGGTATATCTAACTAGGGATGGGACCACCACACTTTTTCTGACATGGTGTAAATCTCTCCTTTTTCTTTAAAGTGGAGTTCCGGACAAAATTATACTTTTTAAATAAAAATACCCCTATAATACACAAGCTTAATGTATTCTAGTAAAGTTAGTCTGTAAACTAAGGTCTGTTTTGTTAGTTTATAGCAGTAGTTTGTTATTTTATAAACTTGCAGCAGGCCGTGGCCATCTTAAGTGTGGGCATCTGAAGCCAGACTGTATTTCTTCCTGGATCTCATCCTTGTAGATCTCGCACATGCTCAGTGCAGCACAAGCAGTGTAATAGGTTTCAGGTCAGGTTTCCATAGCAACGTCAGTGTCAGAGGAAGTTGCCGCCCCTTCCCAGAAGGCATTGCAAACAGGAAATGATGCGATGGGCCACGGCCAGGGAGGAAGAAGTGAAAGATGAATACAGCAGATATACAGTAGGTGCTGAGAAAAAAAAAAAAAATATCCAATTCGTTTACAGTGAGGGATGCTGAAGAGTTGTAAAAGTGGGTGGAACTCCACTTTAAAGGAAGCTAGTACTATCTATGTAGGCAACAAAGCAGCAGCAAAGCTTTACCTTAACAGTTCTGCCCATCTCCCTGTAAGACGGGGGCATTTTTCAACACTGCCTCCCAAAATATAGCGCCCAGTCCCTCAATTTTTTGATCTGTAGGCTGATCCTATTACATGGGAGGCAACTAGTCTTTTGCAAATATCAACATTCAGAAAGTCAGAGGGTTTCAGTGGTGCTGTTGAAGGTGTTAGCATCTGCCTGCCCTACAGCATCAATGATACCTTGCTACCTATAAAGATGGTGCAGACTTGATTTTCCTGTCTCACTGGAGTGAGGCTCTCATGTCTGTTAAACATATCTGGAAAAAATAATGATATCGCGCAGATTCGTCAGTAATCCAGTCTTTTGTGTGATGCCACTTGCTGTAATTAAAATGCTTTGTTACGGGAAAATGCGTGAGCAGTAATTGGGAGTTCGCTAACGCCATCTACCATCGGATCAGAGAGGAAATGATTAGCTAAAGTGCATGATGACTGCATCCCCGGGACACGGCCAGGATTACGCCAATGTCATATTTACAAATGAAAAACGGGCTATGAAACACCTGCCAGCTTCTCCGAATCCATTTATTAAGTTATTAACACGTCGTCATATGTTGGGTAGATGGAGGCACAGCAAACTGTCTCGACAGGAGCATGTCACCTTCTGTTATGATGGCAGCAGTGGAGCCAGCTGGCAGAGGAGGCGATGAAGGTACAGCCCACTGAATGCTACAAACTGGCATGCTGGTACTAAAGAGAATGACACAAAGGCCCTTATAAAAAAATAAATGTTAAAAGAAAAAAAAAAAAAAAGTTTTATTGCCCAAAGGCAACCAACCTTCTTTTTATTTTCTAACCTACAACATGAAACGGATTTCTGTAGACAATCACATTTCTATTACAGATTCACCACAAAGGATGAAATGAAAGGGACTAGAAAAGGCAATTTGCAAAACTCCTTCATATTATTCCCAATATAGTCATGCAGACTCTGTCATATTATTCAATTTGGGCATTTAACTGTGAACATATGCTTTGCATATACTTGTGGGCTGTTCTCCTTACAGATACATAATCACCTACCCTAGAGTCCCCCTGCAGCATTGAGGAGAAGCCCTGAATCAGCTACTAGTCATAACTTGCCGTATGATGCCAGTGTGGCTAAGCACCAGCCTGAGGTCACTTTGCTTTCATAGGTGAACAGAGAGGTCTAGGAAGCATAAGTACGATTGTGGACATAACCACCACACCCATATGAGCTTGTTGGACATCCCATTATAAAACTATGGCCATTAATATAGAGTTGGCCTCCACTTTGCAGCTACAGGCAGCCCCTGGGTTACAAACAAGATATGGTCTGTAGGTTTGTTATTGTGTGTATGTAAGTTGGAACAGGTACATTTGTATGTTAGTTGGAACAGGTACATTTTTTAAGTGTAACTCCTACCAAAAAAATAAATTTTAGGTTTTTTGGATAGCATAGGGAAGGGTTAACACCCCTGTAACATTTGTTTTGCTATTTATGTCCCTGTTCAGAAGATTTCACCTCACTTTCTGTCCCTGGTGATAAAGCTGATGATAAAAAGGTGATAAACACCTTTTCCCATGATAATTCTTATAGGAGTGAAATCCCCTAACTAGGGGTAGATTTCCTCTCACTTCCTGTGGTCTCCCTCCATTTGTAAGTATGAGTCGTTTGTAAGTGGGATGTTTGTAACCCGGGAACCGCCTGTATAGCAGCCTCCTCTCTTCTGAGAAGACTTTACACAAGATTTTGTAGTATGGGAATTTGGTCAAAAGAGCGTTTGTGAGGCCAGGTACTGATGTTGGAAGAGGAGGCCTGGATAGCAATCTGTGATCTAATTAATTCCAAAGGTGTTCATAGTAGGGTTGGGGTCAGGGCTCTGAGCAGGTCACTCGGGATTCTCCACACCAACCCATGGAGGTTATTTACTAAAGGCAAATCCACTGTACACTTGGAAGTGCAGTCGCTGTAGATCTGAGGGGGGACATGCAAGGAAAATTTAAAAAAAAATGCATTTTTGCGTGCACATGATTGGATGAAAGAAAATCAACAGAGCTTCCCCTCATTTCAGATCTCCCCCCTCCAGATCTAGAGCAACTGCACTTCCAAGTGTACTTGTGCACAGTGGATTTGCCTTTAGTAAATCAGCCCCCATGTCTTTAAGGAGCTGGCTTTGGACACGCACAGATATCCTGGAACAGAAAAAGGCCTTCCCCAAACTGTTGTCACAAGGTTGGAAGTGCACATTTGTCTAAAACAGTAGTTCTCAACCTGGGGAGCAGGACCCCCTCTGGGGTCGAATTATGATTTGCCAGGGGTCACTGAATCCTGGGCTGTTCCTGGAGCCCGCACCGCTCTCCCAGCCTTTTGTAACAGTAACATAAGGGGTTTTAATACTGTACAAGTGGAAGGGACTCAGGGAGTGCTTAACGTCCATGGGCTAGGGGCGTAAATTACTTGTCTTGCCTTGGGTGCTGACAACCCAGGCTACGAAAATAATTTTACTGTTAGGGGTCCCCACAACTTGAGAAATTTTATCAAGGGGTCACGGCACTAGAAAGGTTGAGAACCACTGATCTAAATTGTCCTTATAGGTTGTATCATTAACAGTACCCTTTACAGGATACCCTTGAACTCCTGAACCCTTGAGATTTTGGACAATTAATTAGGGCAGTAACTATCAGGCTTCAGGTGACCCCCTTACTAAACCTGAAGACTCATAACTAGACAATGTACTAACCCTTTGTCATATTTAGTAAAAAAAAAACAAAAAACTATTTGCATTCATTTTTCAGACATTAAATTGGATCAAGACACCCCCCCCCCCCCCTCCGCCATATACACCATATATTTAAATTACAAATCATAAAACGTTTGAGTACTGTTCTTTGAACATTTCCAAACTCTGGTTGAAATTGTAAAATGGTCTTGTGTATGGTCTGCAATACAGTTCAGATTGAGGTAGAAAAACTTTACATCCTCATGGACAATGCAAAAGAAAAAAACAGCCCAGAAGCAAAAATAAAATTAAAAAAGGCAAGCTTGGCAAAGCAGCAATTGCAATTGAAAATCGGGATCAAGGTGTTCTGAAAAAAGTGTATTCCACAAGTAAGAAAGACTCATCATGTGATACATCTGAATCCTGCATTTCATCCCATTGCGGGCCTGATACAGCAAAAACAGGTCAAACGCACGTCTTGGTATTGCAGCTAGTTAGTGGAGCAAAGCATGTTGGGAGCATGATGTCTACAGCAACAGAGGATAAAAGCCGCAGGCCGTCTCCTAATATTAAATAAGATACAACCAGTGACCATCTGGCAGATGAGAATTTTCCTGAGGAAAAGATAGAGGAAGGCAGGCAGTGAAATCATCCATGGCTGTGTGAACCAGGCAGAACACGGCTTCCCTAATGTACCAGACACAGAGATCCGGACTGGTGCCACGAGATACCAACTACTAAACGCAGCCTTTCATCAGCAACTGCACTGCCTGTCTAGGCTGTATAATACATTGAATTACAGCTGAACTCTAAATACACACTTGAAATATATCTATGTGAGCTGTTTTATATGTCAAAAGGTTTTTATTGCTTTCCATTCATTGGCGATTGTTACACAAACCTCTTACACGGAATAGACAGCTCCGTGACCTGACTTTTCTTGCAGCAGTTAAATGACACAGCAGGGACACTTTCCCACCCCCTGCCTGTGATTGGACAGTGAAGGAGCAAGAGCAGACTGATAAGGTTATCCTTCTTCTCTACTGTTTTTTTTACACTAATAAACTCAATTTATTCAAAGGTCTTCACAGACCCCTCCCACTTTAGTCCAATGGCTTAGGCTTATTAATCAAACAATCCCTATGTATATTGTGATGCATGAGGCTCAAGAATGCCCTAAGAAATTTGAAAAGTTTTGGTCCCCTTGGTTAAATTCACAACTTATGACACTGTATGAATAAGGTGGTTTTCATACATATTTGGAGATATGCAAGTGAAAGCTACAAGGTTACTTGACCCTTCCATTACTGTATAGTTTACTTGATAGATTAATATTTGATACTTTGATTAAATAGCAGGCATTTTTGTTTTATATTGTATTGATGAAATAAGTGGACTCCTATTTATCCATTTTATGTTTTTCTTTTTGTATGATTGGTACTTTTCTACTTATGTTTGGAGCTTTAATCCCCTAACATCAATAATAAGGTACCGTTCCTCCCGCTGACTCCAAAGATAGAGCAACATTCCTCCCACTGACACCACTGATGGGGCACTATGTCTTTGACCAACACCAATGATGGGGCGTCATTCCTCCCACGGACACCAATGGTTGGGCAATATTCTTCCCATGGGTACCAATGATGGGGCACTATTCCTCCCACTGACACCACTGATGGGGCACTATGCCTCTGACTAGCACCAATGACAGGGTGTAATTTCTCACACTGACACCACTGATGGGGCACTATGCCTCTGACCAACACCAATGATGGGGAGTCATTACTCCCACTGACACAAATGATGGTGCAGTATGCTTCTGACTAACACCAATGATGGGGCATCATTCCTCCCACTAACACAAATGGTGGAGCACTATGCCTCTAACACCAATGATGGGGTGTCATTCCTCCCACTGACACAAATGGTGGAGCACTATGCCTCTAACACCAATGATGGGGCATCATTCCTCCCATGGACACCACTGATGGGTCACTATGCCTCTGACTAACACCAATGATGGGGCGTCATTCCTCCCACTGACACCAATGGTGGGGCACTTTTCTTTCCACTGAAACCATTGATGGGGCACCATTCTTTCTACTGAGAAACCAATGATGGGTCACTATTCCTTCCATTGACACCAATGATGAGATGATTTCTCTTTACACTGACCACAGATGCCAGGTCATTTTTATGACTGCACTGGCCACCAAACTTGGGTCATTGTTTACTATCAGTGACACCATGGCATTTTCCACTTCCACTGGTCATAGTGTGGCCCTCCTAATGACTGAAGGAACTTACCCTTTGTTTAGAACGTTTAAGGCCCTAATGCACTACACCTTTTAAGATACACAGGAGTTAAAGTCTGCTTCCATTGGAGCCTTATCACAGTGGTGCCATTCTTCACAATGGCAGGGTAAGGTTGTACGCCATTTGTAAATCACACACCTGGAGGGGAAGGGAGTAGCTAAAGGTAGTTAACAAATTAATATAATTTAAGAGTGTGCCGCAGTCTCTGCCAAGACAGAGGTGGCAGGAAACCAAACACAGTGACAAGATTAATGAGTCACAAATGTATTTCATTTTACTAAAACAAAACCTTCAATGTTTCTATACGTCGGCCAAACAAACTTCTGGAAAGTTGAACAACCAGGGCCGAGTATTAGGCCCCTTTCACACGGGCGGAAAGTTCAGGTCCACCTGTCAGTTTTTTAGGCGGACCTGAACGGACGCTCCATGATGCGGTGACATGTCCAATCCGATCAATCCGATAAAATCAGATGTGTGGCAATACGTTCACCATCCGTCCTGGCGGATCGGATGAGATCTGATGAAAATGGACATGCTGTCTGTTTTCATCTGATCTCTCCATAGGAATCAGCGGCGCTTGACAGGCCCCTCCTCGCTCAGTGAGCAGACACAGACCTGTCATCCGCCCGGCTCAGCAGAGATCAACGGAGAACACAGGATCCTGGGCTTAGTAAAACTGTAAGAAAACACATACCTGATTCGATATTTTTTCTAAACCGATTTTAGAGTCGCTTTAACTCTCACATAAAATCACTTTAGCACCATGCAGAAGTGTTTTCCTGCAATTTTCGGTCCCAGTGAGGTCACCATCGCTCAGGTAAGTAGGCCAGAAGCCATGTATACGGTAGCTATATTTGACCCTTTTTTGTTAAATAATATTTTTGTAACTTTCTTTTTTAACATGGGAGATGGAGGTCTACAGGATAAGTGGACCTTCTTTATAGACTTTTTAGAACAAGGCCCGGACCTGCTACTTTCCAGAGAAGAATCTAGCCAGGCCACAGACAGAGTCTACCCTGGGTGATCTCTTTATACATGGAGGGAGAGGACAAGCGATCTGTACAAACAATCTGTAAAATTTTGGCACCCTGGGAGAGTTTATGGTGGACCTGTGTCCCAGCTGTGCCCCTCACAGCTCTGTGTTTTTACAGTTGTCGCCTCAATACTATAAATAACTCGGAAGCTTCCACGCATCCAATGCATGTGGCCTCCAGCCTTGCGTTCTGAGGAGAAGCCCAGATTTGGCGCTGAACGGAAAGGAGCCCCTGGTGTTGACAAAATGGAAGTCTATATACAGAAACTGCTACGACTGGATCTGCTGGCGTTTTATAATGTAGTTACCACATCACAGAATATCATCTTATTGACTCGGGAAGGCAAAACTTTCCCGTGTATCTGCCAGAATTCACATCTCCTTGTATCCTTCTGACACGCTGAGCATTGAAGAGAACCTGTGCTCAGTTTTAAAGTAAATCTATCTCCTAACTGAATGACATTTAATTTACTCTAATGTTAATGCTAATTTACTCTAATGCGAGTGCATATAGACACACTCCCTGTCTATATACACTCGCTCCACTGTTGGCTGCATATCAGTCATTTGTACTGGACCAGCTCCCCAATAGTGATAAGGGTGGATCATGCCAGCACATCCACTTTTAGTCTCCACCAAGAGATTACGTGATAGGCTGACAATGCATGAGCACAGCTGGGAAACAGTTGTCACCAAATAACAGGAAGTGTCCGAATATGGACCTTTGTGGCGGGATCACCAAGTATTATTTTAAATCTGAACTGGAGGAATTGTTTGTATTGCATAAGTACATTGGTCCAGCTTGGCACAATTTAAGTATGCATTATCCACTACCCGTACGCCCCATAGCAGTTTTACTGCTACAGGGCAGCTATCCTGTGCAGAATTATATATACCAGTGTATATATATATATATATATATATATATATATATACATACATACACACACATACATATGTGTGTATATATATATATATATATATATATATATATATACATACATATGTGTGCATATATATATATATATATATATATATATATACACACACACATACATATGTGTGTGTATATGTATATATATATATACACACACATACACACACATATACGTACACATACATACACACACACACACACACAATTCTGCACTTCCGCCTGCAGGGGGTGCACCTGCACCGCCGCTTCTGCTGTTTATATTCACAGCAGAAACTGATAAACTGATCTGTGGGTGCCGGCCGCTCTGTGTTCTCTGACACCCGACCATCCTCGGTAATACACACAGAACGGGGATCTGCCTATGTAAACAAGGCAGACTGCTATTCTGACAGGGGGGAAGGGATGGTTTCTGTGATCCTGCAAAGCAGGGAATAAAATCCATCTCTTTCCCTAGTAAAAGCACCTCACAAAGTACACAAAAACACTGGCTAAACACGCAGTTAACCCTTTGATTGCCCTAGAGGTTAACCTCTTCCCTCCCAGTGTCATTAGTACAGTGACCATGCAACATACGCTTATTGGGATTTTTTTTAAACAAAAATATAGCAGAATACATATTGGCCTAAATTTATTTAGACTTTTTTTTTTTAATTGGATATATTTTATAGCAGGAAGTAAAACATTTTTTTTTTGTTTTTTTTTAAATTGTCAGTCTATTTCTGACAGTTGTCAGTCTATTTCTAAAACGCAGTGGTGATCAAATACTACCAAAAGAAAACTGTATTTGTGGGGGGGGGGGGGGATGACATATAATCCAAGTGCAATACTGCATCTGTCCCCTGCCAGCTCTAACACTGAGAACCGAGCAATCAAACATCGCTGATCACTCGGGTTCTCAGGGCTCCCTGAGCGGCTCACTGAGAGACTGAGCTGGGTGCCGGTTCAGGGATTCATTAGCCTGGACCGGCTATTTGACGTCAGCTGTCAGTGGGCTTCAGCCTGCTGTCTGCTGAAAATGGGTCACAGGAGTGCAGAACAAACTGCACTCCTGTGATTCACAGGAGAAGTACAGGCAAACGAGCTTTGGCTGTACTTCTCCTTTAAAGGGATCACAGTGCTCATGACAATGCTTTCATCTGCTTTTTTTCTGCAGAAGGGTGGCACACTAGTAGATCAGGCATCACCCGCTTCTTAGACTGAGAGGATGGCTTAGAACAGGGATATGCAATTAGCGGACCTCCAGCTGTTGCAAAACTACAAGTCCCATCATGCCTCTGGGTGTCATGCTTGTGGCTGCCAGTGTCTTGCTATGCCTCATGGGACTTGTAGTTCTGCAACAGCTGGAGGTCCGCTAATTGCATATCCCTGGCTTAGAGCATGGGTGCTTCACCTTGGCCCTCCAGCTGTTGCAGAACTACATATCCTATCATGCCTCTGCCTTTCAGAGTTATACTTGTAACTGTCAGCTTTGCAATGCCTCATGGGACTTGTAGTTCCGCAACAGCTGGAGCACACAGGTTGAGCACCCATTGTTTGGAGAGAACAAACACATGTAAATATTTGTGCCTGTGCAGTTCACAAATGACACAGATCAGTCCCTGCTGCAGCGTTTCATGACTTGCTACAAAGTTACAATGTTGCAGTCTGATCACTGGGGAAAGAGAAGAGGAAATGCCTGCTCCTGCCTGCAGCTGACTGATGACATCATCTCAGCCTAGTCATTGGACTTGAGCTCAAAGATGGCTTTTTTTAAGATAAAAGTTTTTTGTTATTTTTATACTGTTGCTGTATATTGTGAAATGTCAGAACTTATTCATGCAGACTTGTAAAGATACTGAGAGGTCCTCTTTAACAGCATTAAACTGAAGCCTCTTTTATATCTGCCGGCGTTCAGCTTTAAAATCCGTATTGGATAAGGAAAAAGAAAAAAGGGGCCAATAAAGGAGTGTTTTGTTGTTTGATGTGAAGAAGGGTGACGCAGCCTCAGACTTTCCCAGGGAGCCGGGCATGTGAAGAACAGGAAGCCGGCCAATGAAGCGGCTCAATTGCCTGTGCTAATCTTTTGTAATTCTGATCTCGTGGGTAGGGACACGACTCCTGATTCCAGAGCAAACTTCCTCTGATAGAGCCGTGCAAGAAATATTAATAACAGGAAATAAAAGCATTGAATTCTCAGTGACGTTCACCGACCACAATGGAACAAATAAGGAAGGTGGCCAGAGAAAAAGGTTTTCGAGAGAGAATAATTTATAAAACATAATAAAGAAATTCTCCTGAAACCCTTTAAAAGGACAATGGACAGCAAATGTGTTGGTCTTTATACAGAGGTCAGCTTCCTGCGACAACTCCAAACCGGACAACGAATAAGACGGCGGGCAGAGGATCCAGGTTTTGACCTCTGCTTGTGAAAATGCTGGTTTTCTGGCAGTTCTGCTAACCCAATGGCTTCAGTACTTGGAATAATCTTACCTGCTCACAGTGTTCTGTAGAATGTACAAATGAGCTGCACCTCCGGAAGAAGCCAGAGAAAAGATGTCGGCACTAATGTGGGGCCTCTCGGGTGTCGGACCATTGAGGAAGAGGTAAGTATTTCAGAATTTAGTTACGCTTTAATGCCGTGAGCATCCACACTGGACACATTTCCTCCAACTTCTTGTCTCAGTGACAATGGGGGCAAAGAATGCAACAAGAACCTACCATAGGTTCTAACACTGCCCCCATTCTATCCAAAGTCTGGGCAAAACCTATTTTTTTTTTTACCGTCCAGCTCCATCCCCACCAAACACATCATACATAGATAGCTACAGAATCGATATGGTTGAATAAAGACACCAGTCTATCCAGTTCAGACTTTGTGGGTGTGTTCATGTCAAAACCATTTCCCATATCCCTGTATATTACACGTTCATTAAAGATGCCCATCTAAGGGGTTTATTTATTTATTTTTTAATTATACACACTCTACGCTGACACCACCAACTGTGGAAAGGAGTTCCACATCCTTACTGCTCTAACAGTAAAGAACCCCCTACATAGTTTAAGGTTACCCTGTTTCTCTCCCAAGTTCATTGAGTGGCCACGTGTCTTCTTAAACTCCCCAAGACTAAATAGTTTTCTCCATATGCTATAATCACCATTGCAATATTTGTATATCACTATCATATCTCCTCTTAAGCGTCTCTTCTCCAGGGAGCATAAGTTTAATGCTTGTAGTCATTTCTAATTACTGAGGTCCTCGAGCCCCCTTATTAGCTTTGCTGCCCTTCTCTTGACTCTCACCGGTTCCAGCACATCCTGAGAACTGATGACCAAAACTGGACGGCGTATTCAAGATGTGGTCGGACCAGAGTTTAGCAGAGTGATGCAATTACTGTATAGTGTTATTTCTTGAGTGAATCCTTACCTGATGAGGTTAGTTGTACTCACCTGAGTCCCCCCCATCTATGTTCCTTGCTAGCACAGTTTCTGTCTGTGGGGACCACTAGCTCAGTGCCAAACGCTCGCCCTCACCAGCCTGCCCCCATCACTACGCTCCATCTGAGGTAGCTCTTCTTCTGGGTCCCGAGAGAACCCCTCCACTAACCAGTCATTGGAAAATGTCCTGCAGACAACGTGAACACCCAAAAGAAGGATCCATCTAGGAACTTGGGCGGGAAGGAAAAAAAAACACTTTTTTCCCACTCCGCCCAATCATTATTTTTAACGTAAAAAATAAATGAAAGGCTGCAGCTAAACCCGAACTTCGGTCATAAAACAGTCTTATTTCTGTGGTTCCGTAGAGTGGAAGGGTCTGGTCTGAAGTGCCCACATCGTTTCCTGGTGGGAGCTGCCCATTGGCTGTTGAAAGGGCCCACTACAGGGTCCTGCGGCATTCAGCAGGAGCGGCAAGTGAAGGGCGGATATGAGACCGGTCAACCAAACCGAAGAACAGCTTCTGAATGCTGGTTGCCCCTACAAGAGGCGCCCCAGAGATCACATGACCACAGATTCAAGTTCTGATGGATTTTTGAGGGATTAGCTATTTGCAGAAGTTGCTCTTTTAGAGTTTACAGTATAATTTAAAAACCCATCATTAGAATCTTGGAACTAGCAGGCCCTTTTAATGAGCTGGGGACAAAATCCTTCCACGAATGCATTCTGAAGACCGTTTCTGGGAGTTTTAATCCCAAATCACTAAGACTGTGTCATCAATTAATGGGAAACTGCTGAGATCTGAAATATTAAGCGATGAGGAACGTCAAGCCAGGCGTATGATATGACAGCGCCAAACTGTGGCAGCCAATCTACAGGGGCTACGTGACCACAGCAAGTAGCAGCTTGCAATGCAGAAGAAGCGGACAGCCATATGGTCTGCATGTGTGTGTAATAAGGATGAATTGCGGGCTGTCCCAAAAAATTACAAACATTTTTATAAATAGAAAAAAAAAATAGCCCAGTTATGTTTTAAATCTGAACTCCAGGCTGGAATAAAAAACTACCCTTACAGTGGGGCACCCTCAACACTGCGGTGGTTAAATGCTCGCTATGTCTAGGGGTGCTGGAATTGGGAGACTTACCTTATTCCGGACCCCCCTCCAACTGTGCACCTGGGTCGCTGCAGCCGCCGCTCTAAACTGCTCACAGCTGCAGTTGCACATTTATTCCCATCGCATACAATGTTGACTCAATAGCCCTGCACTGTACGTGACGATGCCAAGGGACTGTCCAGAGCTTGGGGAAGAAAAGGGTAAGTAATACAACTTCTTGCTCTACCCCTCCCTAGAAATAAAGAGCATTTAAAGTATATGTAAACCCAACATTTCATATTTCTCTATTTGTGCCTGCTGTACCATGTACTTGTATGAAAAAGTATCCTGTTCTCTTTGTATCGCTACCTTTGTGTGAAATCCCTGGTGTTCCTACCAGTCCCTCTGCTTTCCTATTAAAAACTGACCACACTAGGCACGAGAGCTCAGCACGGTCAGTTTTCTAGCTGTAGGAACTCAGCCTGCTGTCCTCCAGTAGTCAGACTTGTGCTGACACCCCCTGCAGTGCCATTCAATGGGAAGACCAGTGTAATGCTGTTTCCCCTTCCACAGCTCTCTGTACTCCTTATGCAGCTGAGAACAGAGGATATGCGATCACTTATTAAAAAGGGAAAGAAAAAGTATTTATCATTTTTTTGATATCCATACACAAATGTTTTGCCTTTCAACTGAATGGGTTGTTTTACAAGGAGATCATTTACATATACTTTTACCCTTGCAGTTTTGGGGGATGCCACTGCAAGGGAATTTTTGTGTCCTAGCCCCAAGTTCAGCTTTAAAGTATATGTCTGGCAAAAACACGTTTTCTAGTTTTGGATAAAGTGCTGAAGAATTAGAGCCTGTGCTGGGTTTTTACTGCCATCCAGGTCTCCATTAGAGAGATTTCAGTCCACTTCCTGTCTTTGTAGACAGCGGTTTCACTAGACAGGAGAGGTATAGGCCTCAATCAGCAGATGGTGTGTTGGATCCAGGCAGACAGATCACTGCTTCCCTGCAGAGAGCAAGTGTCCCACTCTGCAGCATGCTGGTAGGGGACACACTTTTCCAATCACAATTTAATTGCCTGCTAAACAAAACTAACTCTGAGCCCTAGCATGATTTTAAACCTGCATTTCATTGTGAGAAAGACATCTGTGTTCATGCACAAATGTCTATTGAAATTGCCCCCGAAGTTGCCAAAAAGTAGTGTAGGAACTACTTTTGGAAATAGGTGCAGTGCCGCAATGTCGGCGTCCCACCAATTGGCCCGATGTAAACAGGGGGGCTAAGGCTCAGTTCACCCTATAAACCGCATGTGAATCGCACAAAAACTGCACTGCATTCCTGTTCAATTCACATGCGATTTAGGTCAGGCTCAAATCGCACGACATTGCACCAAATATGTGAATGCGCCTTTTTTTTCAGCAGCACCGCAACCAGATCACATGGTTGTTTTGTACCATGTGATTCGGTGCAGGCAAACGCACTGTGACCTGCGTTTGGGTTGTCAATAACTTTGTACTGACATCCACAGCAGATAGCAAGGGCAGTGCGGGAAACACACATGGATCTCACCGTTTGCCACACCGCATAAGTGTGAACCTGGCCTAAAGCTGGCCATACACCTATAGATTATCTGCAGATTTTCTATGGTTAGATAGAAAATGTGCAACAGATCTCTCCATGTTCGCTAAACTGTGAGGATGGAGGAATCTCCCACTTTTTTCATCTAACCATAGAAAATCTGCAGATAATCAATCTATAGGTGTACAGCCTTAGACTTTGCACACCTTTTATTTTGAGGCACCTGGAATGTATTTAGTGGATTTAAACTGAAAGTTCAGTTGGGTATTAATATTTGAAGTCACACAATATAACCAATTTATAGGCCTCTGTATCACAGTGAGAACAAGCAAAAGTGCAAAAAGACCTGACACCCAGCAAATAAGATGTCGATAATGGCTGTTGAAAACACCCGCAATTTTGTTGTGCTTATAGAATGTTTTTCATAGGTCATGTGACTCAAAAACACAACACAGGTGCATTTTTGATGTGTTCTTGCTGCGTTTTCAATAGGGAGGTGCTGACCAAATATGCATCAAAAATGCAGCAGGCAGGATTTTTAACACCGCTTCAAAAAGGTGACAATAATGGCCAACAAATTCATATTCATTTAAAAAGTTGAATGGAATACAATTATTTATAAAAAAAAAAATTATTATATATATATATATATATATATATATATATATATATATATATATATATATATATATATTTTTTTTTTTTTTTTTTTTTAAACGTCAATTTCGATTTTGGCCAAGTGCATCCGGAATTTTCAGTTTCGGCACCGGAATTTTTCATTTTGGTGCACCATTACTTACATTGATCAGAGCAGAAGACACACCTACTGCACTAGGCCGGATTTACACTGGTGCGACACGACACTCGTCCTACTTTGGATCCAACTTTGCCCTGCGACTTGGAATCAGAGACGCGTCCGACTTCAATGAGCGGAGATCTGACTTGGATCCCCGCCAATACCAGACACTGTGTTTGGTATGAATCTTGAGGGGGAACTACGTGCCAAATTTTAAATAAAAAACCAGCATGGGTTCCCCCTCCAATATTATACCAGGTCCTTTGGTCTGGTATGGATCATGCAAGACGGCGATCCGACTTTGATCCGACTTCAATGATAGTCAATGGGCTGAAGTAGGATCAAAGTCGGACCAAAGTAGTACAGGGAGCATTTTCAAAGTCGGACCGACTTGTGTCAAACCAGTTAAGACGGCTCCCATAGACAAACATTAATTTTACACGTCAAGCGACATGAGCTCTCGATGTCGAAGCGTTTGTCGCACCAGTGTAAACCCGGCCTCATGGCATATACGATCCCTATTTTAGACCCAGTGATGTCAACACTGGATCTCTGTGCTACTCTATGCACTGAAGGTTGATCATGGCTGCACATAGTTTCCGGAAAACTGTCTGTCCTAAGTAACAGCCATAATTAGGAGCTCCATAATTTGTTAAAACCTGAAATCCAATGAATGAAAGCAGCGGGCTAAATATAGTAAGGTTAAAGTGTAAAGACCTAAACGAAGGTCATTGTCCTCATGCCAAAAAATATGGCAGGCTCTAACTTCCTGTAGCTCACAGAGAAGCTCACAGTGTGCAGTGAAATCAAAGTAATCAGTTTTAATTCAGGAGAGAGAAGCCTGTACAACTATGCAAGACTGAAGGTAAAGACTGGAGGTCAGCATGAAGTGATATTGTATGTTCAATGGTCCCGCTATGGTCCCGTCTATCACTACACACATTACTTCCTGCAGGACTGGGTGTGCATGAAACATCAAGTTTTCCAGGAAAACACGTAATATCTAAAAGTCACCCTTTTATTACTCTTGCTTTTTATGTTAGATCTGGAAAAACCTAATAAAAGAGTTTTCCTTGTTTTTATCGTTTTCCGTTCTAAAAAAAAACTGGTTTGTCTGATACACCAGATGGGTTTATGTCCACCAGTGTGGAGTTCCCACCATCCACAAGGCTGATGTATATTGCAAAAGAGACGACATAAACCTTAAAGAAGTATTAAACCCAAAAGCAAACATTTATTATCAGGGCTTTCTTTCAGAAGCAATGCAGTTCCGATACCTCCAGCATTGAATGCATGTAATGGTAAGGCCTCTTTCACATGAACGATGGCGCTTTTTTAGGTTTTTCCTCCTTTACACTTTTTCAGATCGGAGCGGGTCGGATGTCAGCGGACATGTCACCGCTGACATCCAACGCTATTCAGGTCCGTCTAAAAAACTGACAGGCGGACCTGAACGGACCCTCCATAGACCTCTATGGAGCGTCGGATGTCAGCGGTGACATGTCCGCTGACATCCGACCCGCTCCAATCCGAAAAAGTGTAACGGAGGAAAAACCTACTTTTCCATCTGTTTTCGGATCGGGTGACGATGGACTCTACGGTCCGTCATCATCCGATCCCCCATAGGGGAGAGCGGCACTGTGACAGGGCTGTCACTGCACAGTGTGCAGCAACGGACCTATCATCTGCCTGCTCAGCGGGGATCCACGGAGCGATCCCCACGGAGCAAGCGGATGTTCACGGGGCGGATCATCTCGGATCCGTCCTGTGTGAAAGGACCCTTAGGGGCGCTGGGGAATGCTGGAAGGTCTAGTGTTGTTGGCTGCTGGGAATCTATTTTTGCTTGGGTGGAACCATTTTTGATGGGGTGGTCTATTGTTGCTGGTGGGGGATCTATTGTTGCTGGGGAGGTCTACTGTTGCTTCATTCCGCCACAGGTAGTGGAATGAAGTTCTGCCACGTTCTGGTTGCAAAAGTAGGTGTGAGGGCCACATGACAAAGCCTGGCAGGCCGGATTCGGCCATGGGCCTTGTATTGACATATGTGGTCTTTATGTTCACTGGGAGAGGGGAAACGGACAAAATTCTTCTTCCTGCCTGCACCATACTGATGGCATCATCTGAGCCCAAGCAAAGCCATTGGACTGGAACAAAATAATGGCTTTTTAACGATATAGGGTGGAACTTTTTGAATTTAAACTGTTTCTGTATTTTTTGCACAGTTGGAGACTTTTGCATGCAGGCTTAAAAAGTTACTAAAAGGCAAGCCAAGCTTTTATAGGAATATTGACATTTACACTGATCTGCCAAAACTTTATGACCTCCCATGTAATATTGAGTAGGCCCCAATTTGCCACCAAAACAGCCCTGACCCATTGAGACATGGACTCCACTAGACCTCTGAAGGTATGCTGTGGTATCTGTCACCAAGCCATAAGTAGCAGATCCTTTACAGGTAAGGGATGCACACACACCCAGCCATCCACATGATGTAAAAGAAAATGAGATGCTGAGTAGTCTCTGGCAACACTGTATATTATGAATACGCTTAGATTAATTGAACACTACAATCTCCAATACTACTGACATAGCTTCTGGATCTAACTTAGTTAATCCAATATAAACTATCTGCAATTAAATATGCATGGTAGCAATGTTATTTTTTATATTGTAAAGCGCTGCGTAAACTGTTGGCGCTATATAAATCCTGTATAGTAATAATAATAATAATATTGACCCCCTAGTGCCTCCCTTATGCCACGTACACACGGTCGGACTTTACGGCAGACTTTGCCCGGCGGACTTTGACAGACTTTATGACGGACTTTCTGAATGAACGGACTTGCCTACACACAATCCACCAAAGTCCGTTGAATTCGTATGTGATGACGTACGACCGGACTAAAACAAGGAAGTTCATAGCCAGTAGACAATAGCTGCCCTAGCCTCGGTTTTGTCTGACTAGCATACAGACAAGCGGACTTTTTGACCGGACTCGAGTCCGTCGGATAGATTTGAAACTAATGCCGCGTACACACGAGCAGAATTTCCGTTGGAAAAATCTTGGATGGTTTTTCTGACGGAATTCCGCTCAAGCTTGGCTTGCATACACAAGGTCACACAAAAGTTTGCTGAACTTTCGACCGACAAGAACGCGGTGACGTACAACACTACGACGAGCTGAGAAAATGAAGTTTAATGCTGCCAAGCATGCGTTGAAATTGTTTCTGAGCATGTGTAGGAATTTTGCGCGTCGGAATTGGTACAGGCAATCGGAATTTTCGATCTGAACTTTTTCCGACCGAAAAATTGAGACCATTCTCTCAATCTTTTTCTGGCTGGAATTCCGCCAGCAAAAGTCTGATGGAGCATACACACGGTCACATTTTCCAACCAAAAGCTCTCATCGGTCTTTTGCTGGCCGAATTTCCAGTCGTGTATACGGGGCATTACCCTTTCAACCGATACCTTTTGCTGGGTTTCTCAGGGGGATGGAGGTCTCCTGGGGCCATGTTGTGTTTTCTGCTTTTGATCCAATGGAGTGTGCTATAAGCATCTGACTGTTGCAATTTTAAGTTCAAAATGTAACAGATACATGCATAGTAATTTTATGGTCAAGAACAAGTATTGATTGTGTGTACTTATTTTTGTTAGTTATTATATCCTATCTACCCCTGAGGAAGGAGTGTCTCTAGTGGACTCCGAAACATGTCGGGTGAAGGATATCTTCTACATACCATCTATATGTAACAATTGTATCATCAGTAGCGGCTGTAATGTATACTCCATACCACGTTTTTAACTATGTATCTGTAATAAACACATATATATTTTTTCTACTCTACAAAGTTGTCATACTTATCTGAGTGCCGGTAAAGTGCAAACCCCAAGGGGAACTTCCTTCTTTTTGTTTAAAAGAAAATGTGATTCATCAGACCAGACCCCCTTCTTCCATTGCTCGGTCGTCCACTTCTGATGGTCACATGCCCATTGTAAGTGCTTTTGGCTGAGGACAAGGGTCAGTATGGGCACTCTGACTGGTCTGCGGCTATGCAGCCTCATACATAAACTGCAAGGCCCATTTTTTCTTTGAACACAACTTCAGGGACAACATGTTCACTTGCTGCTTAATACATCCCACCCATTTTCAGATACCACTGTAGTGAGCTAATCAATGTTATTTCCTTTACCTGTCAAGGGTCATAACGTTATGGCTGATCAATGTGTTTGTGTGTCTAAAAAGCCAATGCATTCTCTGTATGAGGACATTTCAATGGCCCCCGACTCCATCTCAAATGAACAGGTCGGTGCAGGTAATTGTAGAAAATGATCCCCATTCCAGGCCGTTACTATGCTTTATATGAAAGCCAAATAAGCAGGCTAAGCTGATTAGCTTAAGAATTTCAAGTCACTGTGGGAAATTGTCCGGCAAAACACAGCAGAGCCGGCGGTTCGGTTTGGCCAGTTGGCTTTAGCCGCCCCCTATGAATCGGCGTCTTTCTGTTCAGCACCTAAGACGCCCCCACCGTACTTCCTCCACCAAAACAATATTATGATTGAGCTTAGGCAGCGGAATGAGGAGGAGGACTTGGGAGATTGAGGAGGAGGAGGGAGGAACAAAGGCCTGGCACACAACACGCTGCCTGCCAACTACACAATGCCACAGCTTTTCTGTTTGCCCCAAAGCCTGTGAAACACACAGGACTTATCACCACCATGCAGGCTGATGGGACCTCGCTGACACTCACAATGGGACAGGAGCGCTCTAAGGACGGCCAAAACTTTATCGCTCAAGGAAGAAAAACTGCGCAGTTCCTGCCACTGATGTTTAAGAGACGAATAATGCAAAGTCAATACAAGCAACAGTCACCAGCCCAGGAGCTTGGGAGACCTGTGGAGCGATAACTGGGAAACGGAGTTAAATAGAGAGATTGGAGGGGGTGGCCATCTTAAAGGGGACCTTAAAGTGACACTAAAAGTTCATTTTTAAAAAAAAATAATAAACATATACTTACCTGCTCTTCTGGGGTCCCTCGGTGGCTCTCTCGGCTCCTCCCCGCATCAGATAACCCCCTGGGAGAAGTGCTCTCCCGGGGGGGGGGGGGTTACCTTGCGGGCGCGCTCCCGAGTCCAGCATTCCCCCGGCGGCCGCATTATTGGATTTGAGTGACAGCAACGGGAGCCAATGGCTGCGCTGCTATCAATCTATCCAATCAACAGCTGAGAACCCCCTAGCAGAGAGTCGGCGCGTTCTCGTGGGACAAGTTCGAGGGGTCAGGTAAGTAAAACGGGGGGGGGGGGGGGGGGACGACCACTGACAGGTGTTTTTTCACCTTAATGCATCCTGTTCCTAAAAAAACACGAACCTTTACAACCCCTTTAAGACAGACAAGAGTTGCCTTTACAGCGGAAGCTTAATTTGCTGATATTTTGCCTTCTCTATTTCCTCCTTTATTAACATGATCATTATATTTTGACATAAAATCCTTTTGTTTTTATTGCATACCTTATTTTTGTGTTGTCATTACCAGGACTCTGTGCTTCTCTACAGAGTGCAAGCAGATCATGGCTGGTGGGAGGGGCCAGCAGGGTGCTGTACATAGTTTCCAGAAAACTTCACTGCTCCCTGCCTCAACGAATGGGTTGGCTTTTGGGAGGAGTTATGCAAATATCAAATGCCTAGACAGGGTGGGTGTTAGTCTGGCAAAGGGGGTGTTCCCAGGCAGGCTGTATTTGCATGCAGACCACCCTAGGCAATGCCCACATGTGATGCTGAGCCTTCATGATTGAAAGAACTGAAATCGAATCAAAAAGGGGCGGGCCAGGGACTGTCAGGCTGGGGAGGAACGGGCTAGAAGAGCACAAACTGGCGGCCCTACAGCTGTTGCGGAACTACAAGTCCCATGAGGCTTTGCATGGCTGACAGTTACAAGCATGACTCCCACAGGCAGAGGCATGATGGGACTTGTAGTTCCGCAACAGCTGGAGGGACGCCAGTTTGACACCCCTGGGCCTAGATGATGCTGCAGGTTCCATCTCATTTGCAGCAGCATCTAATACACACTGTGAGAAGAACCTCACAGTGTGCAGAAAAATCAGAGTAAGCAATTTAAGTACAAGGAAAGGAGCCTGTACAACTGTGCAAGATTGAAGGGAAGGCTGGAGATCAGCTTTATATGTTAGATGTTAATGATAGAGTCAATTTTACTCTAAACTATATAATATCAAGTGTCTATGCAGGGATCACCAAACTATGGCTCGTGGGCCACATCTGGCTTGCAGTAAGGGTCAGTTGCATAGCCTCTATGTGCAAAGATTGAGGATTAAGATCAACAGAGGCTGCCTATGAGCTTCATATCTGATGTAAAACAGGACTTTGATTGTAAGGGGGGGGGAGACTGATGCATGGGGTAAGTCTGTCAGGGGGGAGACTCTGACAGGGCCCCGATGTATGGGGGAGACCATGATAGGGACCCCGATGTATGGGGGGAGGCCATGATGGGGACCCCGATGTATGGGGGAGACCATGACGAGGACCCCGATGTATGGGGGGAGACCATGATGGGGACCCCGATGTATGGGGGGAGACCATGATGGGGACCCCGATGTATGGTGGAGACCATGATGGGGACCCCAATGTATGGGGGAGACCATGATGGGGACCCCGATGTATGGTGGAGACCATGATGGGGACCCCAATGTATGGGGGGAGACCATGATGGGGACCCCGATGTATGGGGGGAGACCATGATGGGGACCCCGATGTATGGTGGAGACCATGATGGGGACCCCAATGTATGGGGGGAGACCATGATGGGGACCCCGATGTATAGGGGAGACCATGATGGGGACACCGATGTATGGTGGAGACCATGATGGAGACCCTGATGTATGGGGGGAGACCATGATGGGGACCCCGATGTATGGTGGAGACCATGATGGGGACCCCAATGTATGGGGGGAGACCATGATGGGGACCCCGATGTATAGGGGAGACCATGATGGGGACACCGATGTATGGTGGAGACCATGATGGAGACCCTGATGTATGGGGGGAGACCATGATGGGGACCCCGATGTATGGGGGGAGACCATGATAGGGACCCCGATGTATAGGGGAGACCATGATGGGGACCCCGATGTATGGGGAAGACCATGATGGGGACCCCGATGTATGGGGGGAGACCATGATGGGGACCCCGATGGAAACCCTTAATGGCAGACTCGATGGACTACTTAGTCTTTTTCTGCTGTCAATTTTTCTATGTTCCTATGTAAGAGGGAGTCTAATAGGGCGTCCCCAGGGGACACCGATGGAGATTTTTTCAGCCCAAGAATGTGTAAAATATACAGTGTGGACCTTGAACCAAAATGTATTGGGGCCCCTGAGATTTCCGCACACCTGCTCCACCATTACAAAAGAACCCAATTGCTCTGCTGAGTTTTCAATCTAATTTATAATGGAAAAACCTCCAGGGTAGGTAGGGACCCCCAAAACCCAAAGGTGGGAAATAACAGAGGTGGGATATCCTACCCGAGACAGGAAGAGATATTAGAAGGCATCATGTGACTCGGCCCGCACAGCTCCATTGATGAATAAAATCCCCTCTCCGGCGATGAAACCCTCTAAAGTGCAGAGATCCCGTGTAATAGGGACGGATCAGTCCTGAGCTCCGAGACCGCCAGGAATTCCTTACCAGTTACCTCTCCATTGGTTTTAATGAGCAGTGACTGCACCACGCAGAGAGGAACAAGCACCATGAAAACAACTATAAATATGAACACAAGAAGCAGAACTTGGATTAGATGCACAAAAAAAAAAAGACTGCAATATGTGAGAATGGCGAATATAACGAGCCAGAATCTGAATACATAAGACTCATTATACACTGACCCTCCTGCAAATACTGCCAGCATCAAACAAACCTCCAATGGGCAGGAAATACAAACTAAAAACGCGTCATGTCCGGCACCAGAACAAAAAAAAAACACTTATCACCACCACCAAAAAAAAAAAAAAAAGGATTGCCCAAGTCTCCAAAGCTAAACTCCAGGCAAATATAAAAGTCCTGTGAATGCTGCTCTGATTGTAAACCCCTTCCATATACCTTGTCAAGCGACTGGCCTCAGGCAATATGAAGAAAGAGAGAGCTGTCAAAAAAAAAAAGGGGGCGGAGAGCTGATGTTACACTCTGCAGAGCTCAGTGAGGAGAGCTCTGAGAGCTGATTGGAGGGGGGGGGGGACACCCCCTTCACACAGCACACAGGAACAGAGCTGAAGCTGCCAATCAGCTGGAGGTCCCTCCCCTGTCACCATTTTTTTCTTGGTGTTAGGAAAACTTGTCAGAAATGATTCATGCTGATAGCAGAAGAATGAAGCAGCAGACAAAAATGACACTTAGTGCTCTTAATTGAGACAAGTACACACTATAGAGGGATATGCTTTGTTCAGATTTCATGTCTGAGGTTTACAAGCACTTTAATATCTTTTGTATCATTCAATATATTTTATAAATGCAAGTGGTATTCAAGTTTTTGGTATCCGTTTATTGTCTTCTGTATATAGCAGAACACAGACTGGGAGAGGGAGAAGCAGTACAAGGAGCTAGTCAGCTGTTCTGCAGTGCTCATGTGCTAACAAGGACATGCTGATAGGAGGAGATAGCAGAGTGACAGAGAGATGAGCTCATCCGTCTGCTGCTTCTCCTTCACCGTCCAGTCATAAACTGGGGGAGGGACAAGACCTGTAACATGTTGGGGCTGGTTTACACTTGCGGTAGCCCTCTGAAGAGCTATTTGCAGTGGATCGCTTTGACAGGTGGTGACGAGGCAATATGTCACCTCCTCACTGTCTTTTTTTAACCCCTGAAAGCCTGCACTGCTACTATGTGCATTCCATGTGGTCACAGTGCAGCCCCATTCCCTTGAACAGGTCACGTTTGGTGGGTGGTACTGCCAGTGGCACGAGACGGGGGGGGGGGATATTTCTGCACACCACAACACTTTTGGGGATTGTGTATTTTCTTGTATGGCTGTCCTTGGGGAGCGAGCAGTAAAGAAAACACTGCGGACCCGTCTGTTCTTACCACCACTCAACTGGAAGTGTAAATGAGCCCTTACCGCAGCACAGAAAGATCAGACCTTATGTCCTGCCAGACAGGGTTTTGCTGTACAGCAGAGCTTTGTAAATCTCAGCACTGGATGGACAGCAATATAAATCCATTGGCAGGTAAAACGTCTCGCTTTGGAGTTGAATGACAGCCCAACACCTGAGCACCATTCTCTACAGAGCTTAGAGCTTCCATAGGGAAAAGAAGAGGAGCTAGAAGACCGCGCTTGTCTTGTGAAGAAAAGCAAAAAACATGCAAAAATGGATATATATTAAACAAACAATTAAAGGATTTGTAAAGGCAGAAGGTTTTTTTTTTTATTGTAATGCATTAACATAAAAAGCCTTCTGTGTGTAGCAGCCCCCCTCAGACCCCCTAATACTTACACAAACCCCATCTCTGTCCAGCGATGTCCACCAATCCCTCGGCTGTCCGGGATTCTCCCTCCTGATTGGCTGAGACACTGTAGTGGTGCCATTCTTCGGCTGTCAAAGTCAGTTAGCCAATCAGGAGAGAGAGGGGGTGGGGCTGAATTGCAGCTCCATATCTGAGTGTAAACACGGAGCTGTGGCGCCCCCATAGGAAGCTGCTTGCTGTGGGGGCACTTGACAGGAGGGAGGGGCCAGGAGCAGCAAAGAGGGACCCAAGAAGAGGAGGATCCAGGCTTCTCTGTGCAAAACCAACTGCACAGAGGCGGCAAGCAGAACATGTTTTTTTTTGTTTTTAAAACAAGACTTTACAATCACTTTAAAGAGGAACTGCAGTCTGCTCACATCATTTGTAATAAAAACATCTTTGCCATTCTGAAGCTTCCCTCCAACCACTTTGCATATTATTTGATATATACTGGTGTTCTGTACTTGCCAAATATGCTTCAGAAATCTCCATCCACTGAGTCTGGTTGCATCCATTTTAACTGTGGGCAGCTGAAGCTGCTGCCTGTTCACTTCCTGGATTTACACAGACACACACCTCCAGCTCTGCAGCTCTGATTGGCCCTCTTATGACTCATCCCCCCTCCCTTCCTGGCAATCTCCAGGAGAGAGGGAGAGAGAGAGAGAGAGAGAGAGAGAGAGAGAGAGAGAGAGAGAGAGAGAGCTGTGCATGATGTCATAAGCCTAGGCTAATGACCAGACAAGAAACAGGAAGTGGGCTGTATAAGGCATTTACTGGCAGAAAAAAAAATTTACTATCCAAAATTAAAACAACAAGAGCATAAGATTTAATAGATGGAAAGATTGAAAAATAACTGAAGTTCCGCTTTAAGAATAAAAATAGGCAGGGTTAGGACTCGGAGTATGAATGGACAGGGAGGGGGTTGCCCAACTGGGATTTGGCCATTACCTCTCCTGAAAATGTGGATCTCTATGTGGAAAAAAAGTGTTGCGAAACTTCAGGGAAGCCGCTTGTCCAAACTATGGCCCTCCAGCTGTTGCGGAACTACACTTCCCATGAGGCATTGTAAAACTCTGACATTCACAGACATGACTAGGCATGATGGGAGTTGTAGTTCCTTAACAACTGGAGGGCCGTAGTTTGGACACCACAGTGAGGAAACACATAGATGTCAACTTTTATTCTGGCACTGCCAATATTGATCCTCCCTGTCCAATCAGGAGACTGGGAAGTGACACATGAAGTCTGTAAAGCTGACAATGAAAACAATGTCATGGCCCGGGCTGTGCAGTGCGGCAGGGGAGTGTGAATCATGAAACCGGCTGAACAAAATTACAAATTACTAAAAAAAACTGATTCCTATAATAGATTTGTTGTGTAGTTTAGCCGTTTGGTTTTTATAGATTGCCTTATTTTACTTGAACATTGACACCAGATGCTGAATGTGTCAGACTCTTCTCTTTATACTGCTGTGGGACGCCTTTCATGAGGTTAGCTCATAATAGTGGTTATTAAAAAAAAAAAAAAGAAACAAGTAAACTTACAATAATAATATTAAATGAATGACTGTCATTTCACGCTTCTCCTTTTTTATGACGAAGCAGCTTATTTAAAGTGAACCTGTCACTATATTAGACAGAATGGACTAAGCTGAGGCCCCCGGAGCAGGCATTAGGGGGTGCATGCACAATCTCACTGGATTCCTGGCAGGATCAACAGGTAGTTTTTTTGCATTTACAGAATCAGATAAAAAAAAAAAACACTTTCAGTAGTAGAAGTGTACAAAAAAACCCCAAAAAATGATATATTCATTATATCTATCAGTGTGGAGATGTAGCTCTTTCATGCCGGTGTTATGTCGATAAGTGACGCTCTGCAGGTATGGGACGCTCGCAAACTGCGCATGAGACGTACAATCTTCCGGTAAGCGGTCCACTTTCGTTCTGCGTTCCACTCACTTTGCGACCGGTGTTCGCTCACTCTCGAACAGCGCATTTAAAGAAATGCCGCTTTTCTTTAAATGCCGCTTGTAGCTGCGCATGCGCTATTAAGAGCATTCAATATCGACAGAACACTGTCACAAAGCAAGGTTATGGAACGCATACCGGAAGATTGTACGTCTTACGTGCATGCGCGCTTTGCTAGCGCCCCGTACCTACGGAGCATCACTTAACATAACGCCGGCTCTAAAGTGGAGAATTGAGTAATCACATGACTGTTGAATGCTCAGTTCTTTGTCTGCTTGAAGGAGAGTGGTGACTGTCAGTCATCGCTCTCCACTCTGCTCCTCCAGCGCTCACTGGAGCGGCAGGCTGGGGAGGGGGCAGTCGCGTCTGGCTTCAGTTCTCAGCCATACCATGAAAGGTGGGGCCAGCTGTGAATCGGGCAGCCGTGTGGATCCCAACAATAATGTCAGGATCCTTCCTGAGCCTGGTGTGGGCAGTAGCCCTGTATAAGCCAACTCTGGATCACAAGAGAAAAAAACTGTAATCGTAATTCTGCGATCCTAAAGAGAAGTATGGCCATAAAAAGATTTGGCCATAAAAAGATTTGGCTATAAAAAGATTTGGCCATAAAAAGATTTGGCCATACTTCTCTTATTTACAGTTTTTTGGTCTGTGAAAAGAGAAGTTCATTGTTAAGGTTTCCATACATTTTAATTATTTTTTTTTTTAGAACTACATTCCAGTTAACACAGAATTAGAATGCATATCAGGGACACCAATGTATGCCAGGGAGGCTCCTATCTCCCATCAGGCTTAGCTGCAGAGCCCCAGACTGCCCCAATCAATGCCCTGCCAGTATTCTGGAGTTCTGGGAACACCTATTCCCGAACCTGTGATTGTTCTGACCCAGCAGCCTCATCTCAGTCTGGACTACTTACTGTATAGAGACTGGGCAGCAGTGCAAAGCAGCTTACACACATAGGAGTGGGAGACTCGAGGAGTCTGGCTACAGTGAATTACATAACCACATTACAGCGGACCAATCATCAGATACTTATTTTGCAGCATGCTAAGTAATGCGGAAGTGTAACACAGGTCACAGTACTCCTCCTAACAATGCCTTTTCCTGCATTTTTCTCCAAAAGGACTGAGCCATCTTGGTTCAGAAATCATTCAGGGTCACAGTTTCTAGGGATGGAATGTCAGCTCTGAGATGCAACAATCAAGCAAATCCTGGAGCCTGTGCAGTTCTTGGCAGTGTTCACAAATGTCTGACACAGACCAGCCCCTGCTACCAAGTTACAATGTACAGTCTTTCTTGATCACTGGCTTTTTCCAGTCTGCAGCAAACTGAAGACACATCTCAGCCTGGGCAAAGTCATTGGACTGGAGCTGAAGGATGGCTTTAAGGGCTGGTACACATCAGGAATAGCACACGGACGCAGTTCTGTGCAGTGTCCATTTTGGATGGGCTGAAATTGCACCACACCAAAGTAGTACGTACATGCACTACTTTTGGAAACTCATTGCATGGATTGTAGTAAAATGTAGTGAAATGTACTGCTTTGCGACCTGCTCTTGGAGTGTCATTAATTTACTATTGACGCCCGCTGCAGATCCTAACCACAGTGCGTTTTGAACGCGTTGCGGGAAATACGCACGGAACACATGTTCAGGTGTGAACGGGCCCTTATGCCCGGTACAGACGATCGGACAAAAGAGCATCCGTTTTTTTTTTGCATGATAATCTCAGATTCTGATGAGTTTTCTAAAATCATGAAAATTCTCGTAGGACAGAATAAAAATTCAGAAGTGATGTCATGTGTTGTAATGCATTTTCGAAAGACAGCTGTACTGATTAAACAAAAATTGTACGATCTGGCATAGTGCGAAAAAAAAAAATTGTGCATGTCCGATCAAATAATATCGGATGAACTGTCCTGATCGGCTCTCGAAAGCTCTGTACAATCTAACTAACGATCAGATTATCGTACGATCGCTCCGAAATCTGCATTTTTCAGACGATTTTGTGATCGTGTGTACCGGGCATTAATGATAAATGGTGCAGATTTTCTGGAAAAGTGATACATTTCTATCATTTGTAACAAGTCAAGACTTTAATAATGAAGTAAAGTTGCTAAAAGGTTGACTGTGTAGAATTTGTGTCTGTAGTGCTAGTCGATTGAATAGAATTGGATAGAAGTTGATGGATTTGATGTCTCATGTTTCTTTTTCGTTTCTGTCTGTTGGTAGAGAAAGGGAAGGGTTAACTTGCACTTGAATATGGAAAGGCTTATGAGCCATTATCTCTATATAAATCTATAGAATATAAATCCTCTGCTGAATTATTAATACACAGAGCCAGCTATCCCAATGCATCAGACAAAAATAAAACATCACCTGCAATCATGTGCCGGACCTTCCGCTCCCTCCCTATTCCTATTGTACATGAAAATGCAAAAGGAAATGTCCAAGAACATACACTCTGCCTTCCGTACTCCTCTACCAAAGGTTATACCCATCTCAGATCAATCACATGAACTAATCTGACAGATCGATTTCATTTATACATTTGGAAAATTAAGCTGGCCATCCACTAGCACAGGGGTCTCCAAACTTTCTAAACAAAGGGCCAGTTTACTGTCCTTCAAGCTTTAGGGGCGCCGGACTGTGGCCAGTGGGAGAAGAAAATGTCCCATCATTGGTATCAATGGGAGAAATAGTGCCCCATCATTGGTGTCAGTGGGAGGAATAGCGCCCCATCATTGGCAGCAATGGGAGGAATAGTGCCCCATCATTGGCAGCAATGGGAGGAATAGTGCCCCATCATTGGTATCAATGGGAGAAATAGTGCCCCATCAGTGGTGTCAGTGGGAGGAATAGCGCCCCATCATTGGTAGCAATGGGAGGAATAGTGCCCCATCATTGGTAGCAATGGGAGAAATGGTGCCCCATCATTGGTAGCAATGGGAGAAATGGTGCCCCATCATTGGTAGCAATGGGAGAAATGGTGTCCCATCATTGGTATCAATGGAAGGTATAGTGCCCCATCACTGGTATCAATGGAAGGAATAGTGCCCCATCATTGGGGTCAGTGGGAGGAATAGTGCCCCATCATCGAGTCAGTGGGTGTAATAGTGCCCCATCATTGGTATCAATGGGAGGAATAGTGCCCCATCATTGGCCGCAATGCAAGGAATAGCGCCCCATCATTGGCAGCAATGGGAGAAATAGTGCCCCATCATTGACAACAATGGGAGGAATAGTGCCCCATCATTGACAACAATGGGAGGAATAGTGCCCCATCATTGGCGTCAAAGGGAGTTATAAGTGCCCCATCATTGGCAGCAATGGGAGAAATAGTGCCCCATCATTGGTGTTAATGGGAGGAACATTCATTCAAAAATCTACTAGTACACGGCCAGCTTTAGCTTTTTTATCCAAGTACAGCTGCTGCCCTATAAAGTGGCGATTCCCCTTCTGGCACAGTATGATTATTTTAACCCCTTCCCTCCCAGGAAGTGTCCTATTGAGTGGGCTATTATGCCTGGGGCAGGAAGGTCTGCCTGATCATGTGACCACTGTTATTTGTTGTCACAGTGGTCACATGATCCGGAGCGGATACTGCCAGCTCCTGATCATTACTGTCTGACAGCTTGGCCTCTGTGCTAGGAGCACACAGAAACCTCTACTGTCCGGACATATATGTGCTGTGTGGGAGTTAAAGCTCACCCTTTGTGCTGCCGCATATAGACGTTACGTGGGCAGCAAGTGGTTAATTAGGTTTCTCTTTTAAATGGACCTAGTTTACCAGGAGACAATTCAATATTTAGTCCTATTAAGGACCCGGTCAAAGCATTACTCTGATCACTGTATTCTTGTATGAGTTCTTATTGTAACAGACAAATCAAACTCAATAAAAATATTGAAATACAAGTACTGGACCTCTAAAGGCAGGAGCAATCAAACACTTCCAATAATCAACCTCTTGCCATTCTTGTACAGCAGAGCTCAGACTGAGAAGAGAAGCAGCACAGGATGGTAATCAGGTGTGAAAGGAGCATGCTGATAGAAGGAAAGAGCAGATTGACAGATTGTCAGCATGCTGCTTCTCCTTTAACGGTCCAGTCACAGGCTGAGGGAAGGACAGACATGCCAACACCAAGTGTTACTGAACTGCACCAGAGAGAAATCAGTTCTCTTGTCCTGCCAGACAGGGCTGTGCTGTGTGGCAGAGCTGTGTAAATCTCAGGATTGGAGCACAGCAATATAAATCATTTGGCTTCTATATATGAATTTCTTCTCTGTATTTAGCTGCTTGCCTGGAGTTCAGCCTTACAAAAATGCTGTCACTGCAAATAAAGCAGTTAGCACCAAAATGATTTAAACATATGGGATTCCGAACCTCCTGTACAGGAAGAGAAGTCCTTTCGAGGCTGGCATGATGGGCATGCTGAGACAGGTAGTTCCCCAGCAACTGGAAAGCAAAGGGTTTTCGGAGGCAGCAGACTTGTTCTTCCCAGCAGCCAACAACCTGCTCAGGTTCCTAAATAATGGGTGTGCCGGCGCTTAAATAAACAATGTCCCGGCGTGTCAGGTGAACACAGAGGATGTGCCGAGTGAAGAACGCCTGGATGTCATCACCTGCGGGCAGTACAGACGCCCCTCTCCTCCATTCCTCTCCTTCAAGGGAAAAAAAAATGGCATCGATTTTGTAGCTGCACATTCTGGGTTATTATTCTAACAAAAAGCCAAAAATGTATTTTAGCGACTTTTTTTCCTAAACATCGTTTTTCGGTTCAGTCGTTTTAATTGGCAAACACAAATGTAAGTAACCGCGCCTCCGCCATGACACTACCCCAATTAACCCTTCGCTGACCAACACCCACCACTGAGTCCCAAACATAGAAATAAACCGACACAATTCTCCCTACAAGAACAGGGCCCATTCACACTTGTACTCCATGTCTGGCACATTGATGCATTTTGCACATGTGCATTTATTTTCCTATGTAGGCATTTTCTTTTTATCCAGTGCAGCATTCTTTACTGCATGTATTGCATGGCCCTGAGGTGCTGTTGGACTGGCTCTCTCTGTTTTGGTTGGGATGCCATTGAAAATGAATGGTAGTATACTGCAATGTGCAAGCACCTCACAAAAATCTAAACTAGTAAACATGCATTCACACCTCTGCAATTTAACCCCCATTCATATCGGATTGATTTGACAATGCGATTTGACAGGCCAAAAAAAAGAAATCGCATGTCAAATCGGAGCCTATTGCTGGCAATAGGAGCGTCCCAATTGGCGCGACGCCAACTTTGCGGCGCAGCACCGATTTTCAAAAGTAATTCTGCACTACTTTTGGTGACTTGGGGGGGGGGTGCAATTTCAATAGACATCTATGCATGAAGAAAAAATGAGAATCGTGCTAAATAATTAATGTAAAGTCCATAAATGAATCCATATGGATTATGTTCATCTGTGTGACGTTATCCACAAGCAATGTGATAATGCATCAACATTTAAAATAGCAGTGTCCATCATCCATCATCAAAAACCGCAGTGAATCCACCACCAGCTGTAGAAACTGCTTACCAGCTCCTATAGACCCCTTATTACAGGGGGGGGGGGGGGGGGGCAAAGTACGCCTATGGCTTAAAACCCAGCCAGGGCCTTTCTCCTCATCTCCAAGCTTCTCCACACTTAATAGTTAAATAGTTAGGCACGAAAAAGAGATCAAAGGCTCCACATAGTGTAAAATCCTTGGTGGGTTTATCAAGTATAAAAAATATAACACTTACAGCAATGAGTAAAACAGCAATAAGTTTGGTGTGTCGGCCGACACACAACCAAACAAACCCATCTGTCAGGACAAGAGAGATGGTCACGTCAGCACATTGCTCCGTCCTATGCGTTTCGTCACAAATGAAATCGTCCTAGGGCACCAGTGCATGAACCCGCACAGATGTCTTTCAATTTCGCCCCTGAGGTCGGGCTGAAATGCGGCTTTGAAATCGTGCGAGTTCAGAGGAACTCACACAATTTCAAAGCCGTGTTCATTGTGAACGAGGGCTAAAAGCGCATTTCACAACACTAATGTGCAGAGCTTTGCCATTTATTTTAATTGATCTAGTTCACACCTGTGTGCCATGAGTTGGCCAAATAGTACAGACTTTTATTTTTGGATTTTTTTAGGCCCCATTTACACTTGCAAATAGAACCATTTGCAGTTAACTGCGGGCGGGAAGCCCCATTAAAAGGAAAGGGAGGCTGACAACTCCCACAGCTATTTGCGACCAATGGCATGAAACCCCTTAATGCAGCAACTACCTGCGGATGACCGGCCCTGGATGTACAGACTGCATCCAGGGTTGATCATCCACAGGTAACCGCATCAGCAATCAGTTGTGAAAAGTTGCATGAGCTTTCAGCCTTCCATTGCTTTTAATGAGGCTTCATGCCTGCAGCTAATCGCAAGGAACTCCCGCTAGGTTTCCCACAGCTAATTACCTACATCCCCATTTGCAAGTGTGAATAGGGCTTTACAGCAGCAACATGCATTTCTGACCCCCACAAATTTTATTGGCAGTGTATGAAATGCATGTAACATGCAATTTAGGCATGAAAACAAGCCACCCTACTAGCAACCTTCACTTTAAATTGATTCTCATTGGCCATCAAAAACACAGACTGCATTAAATCGCAAGTCAATGCACAACGAAAAATCGCCAAGATAAGCTTTAAAGTCTTTGCTCTTTTTAGTGTAAAAATGCAGAAAACAGCACAGGAAGAAGTGTAAATCCAGCCGTAAATACACCTGTCATGAGAGAATTACGGAGACTACCAATGCTGGCCTCCACCTGAGAATTCTAGACAGGAATGCATACATCGTACAATGTGAGCCATTCACTGCGGCTCGGCTTCATCGATAGGTAATGATTCCAGTAATTAAAAGATATGTAAACCCTCACCTTGTAAAAAAATTAAATAAAACCAGTTTAAAGCGCTAGTAAACTGCCAAGGAAAACAAAACTAGGCCCCCTGCAGGTTGATCTCATAATGCGCTAGTATGCATGAGATAAAAAAATAGCAATACACAGATATTCCCAATGATCAGCTATGTAGGGGGCGTGTCAGCACAAGTCTTGGCCATTGGAGGACAGACAGGACATTCTCCCAGCACACCCAGGAAACTGACCACGCTAAGATGTGCTGCAGACAGACTTGTAAGAATAGTCACTTCTGCATGCAGCAATGTTTCTAAATCACAGTCTCAGATTTCCATATTTACACCAACCTGATCTTATTTGCCATATCTATAAAGCATCAACATACTGCCCAAAACAACTGGCATCAACCCTGGCCACCAATAGGAGCTTACAATCTAATTTCTGTAACATTCTCAGGCCAGTGCGGTGAGATCCTGATTACCCTACTAAGCTTTGGCACCAATCTAAACAAGAACAAAGAAGCCTGACTTCAGTGATTACAGCTTTAGCTGTGCTATAAGGCTGCATTCACACTTGCATTTTGAGTTTTTGGTTGTTTTGCAGTTTGTTTTTGATCGTTCGTAAAAAGGTGTTTTTAGGGAAAATATGTTTTTACACTTTTCGCCCATTTTTCAATAGCTGTCTTTAAAGCATACCTTCCAACTTTTTGAGATGGGAATGAGGGACACCTATCAGCAAAAGTATGCCGGCATAGGACACACCTCTTGCCACGCCCCGTTAAAGGAGAATTGTATAAATAAAAAACAAGATTGGTTAAATCCATAAGTGCTTTTTTTACCACTACTATTCCTTTATATTGACTTTTGGAATTTACAAATGCAGCAATTTAGAAATCAGATGAAAGGTTTAGCAATGGAAAACACTTTTTGATACTTAAAAAGTGCATTTTATATACATCTACCCTGTTTCCCCGAAAATAAGACCTAGAGTGATTGTCAGTGATGGCTGCAATATAAGCCCTACCCCCCAAATAAGGCCTACCCTGTTTCCCCGAAAATAAGCCCTACCCTGAAAATAAGACCTACAAGGACTTTAACTAGGGCTTATTTGGGGGGTAGGGCTTATATTGCAGCCATCACCGACAATCACACTAGGTCTTATTTTCAGGGAAACAGGGTATATAGATAAGACCAAAATGAGGGACAAATGAGGAGGAATGAGGGACAGAGGGACATTGCTCCAAATCAGGGACAGTTGGGAGCCATGTTTAAAGTCTATTGGGGCCAAAAAAGCTCGAACCTCAAAAGAAGCTCATGTACTTTTGGAGCTACTAACGTCAAGCAACACTACACTCTGGTGTGAACAGGCACAACTAAAAAGCAAGGGATTTTGGATGTTGAGCTTCTTGGAACCTTGAATTACAAATTGCACAGGAGTGAAAGGAGCCCTAAAGCAGAACTAAACTCTGCAATTTAGAATAAAAGGGCCCCAAGAGCTTTTAGCCATGTGCTAGTATGCACAGAATATTGGCACCTTATGGCAGATTTACCTGGCAAGTGATCCCCTCCCGCTAGTCAAAAGCGTTTCCATCATCTCCCGGTTTTCCGTCCGGTTCAGTTGGGCCACTTTGACATCACTCCTACACACATGGGAATCACATCATTATAGTAGAGCTGTGCCGTAAATGTACACTGAGCTGCGCATGAGTGACTCAGTATATTACACTGACAGGCAGAAGCATTTAAAGGTTCAATTCCACTTTAATCAGCATTAGTGATGCACCACAATTTCGGCAGTCGAAAATTATCGGACGAAAATAAGATTTTCAGCACTGTGCCGAAAAAAAAAAGTTCAGATAATGGCTGCCGAAAACACTGGGAATTTGACGCACTTATGCCCCGTACACACGGACGGATTTTCCGATGGAAAAATGTCCGATCGGAACGTGTTGTCGGAAATTCCGACCGTGTGTGGGCTCCATCGGACATTTTCCATCGGATTTTTCGACACACAAAGTTGGAGAGCAGGAGATAAAATTTTCCGACAACAAAATCCGTTGTCGGAAATTCCGATCGTGTGTACACAAATCCGACGCACAAAGTGCCACGCATGCTCAGAATAAATAAAGAGATGAAAGCTATTGGCTACTGCCCCGTTTATAGTCCCGATGTACGTGTTTTACGTCACTGCATTCAGAACGATCGGATTTTCCGACAACTTTGTGTGACCGTGTGTATGCAAGACAAGTTTGAGCCAACATCCGTCGGAAAAAATCCTAGGATTTTGTTGTCGGAAAGTCCGACCGTGTGTACGCCCTATAACAGTGTGTTTTTCATAGGTCTTATGACAAAAATCCAACACAGGTGCATTTTTGATGCTTTTTTTTTTTTTTTAAACTAACCAAATATGCACCACTGCTTCAAAAGGTGCCGATAATGGCCGCCAAAAAATTAATATTCATTTAACTTCATGATATTAAATTAAAAAGTCGAAATAAAATTTTTTATTAAAACATTTCTATTATTTAAAAACCGTCAATTTCCGTTTCAGTTTCGGCCAAGTGCATCCTGAATTTTGAGGTACCGAAATTTTCATTTTGGTGCACCACTAGCCAGCATGGCGTATTTAAAGCAGGGGCACAATCACATACAGTGCCTTGCAAACGTATTTACCCCCTTGGAATTTTTGCCTCACAACCTTGAATTAACATGGATTGCTTGAGGATTTGAAACATTTAAAGGGGTTGTAAAGGTAAAAATTTTTTCACCTTAATGCATTCTATGCATTAAGGTGAAAAAACTTTTGACAGTACCGCCGCCCCCAGCCCCCCCGTTTTACTTACCTGACGCCTCGAATCTTCGCTCCTCGTCCTCGTCAGCTTCATTGCAGTTCAGCCTGGTCGCTGATTGGCTGCAGTGGATGGATTGAAAGCAGCGCAGCCATTGGCTCGCGCTGCTGTCAATCACATCCGATGACGCGGCGCGCCGGGGGGCGGGGCCGAGTGATACAGCGAGCGGCTATAGCCGCCGGCTGTATCACGGGAGCGCGCCCGCAAGCACTCACCACCATGCGAGGGAGCTCGCATGAAGGTGGTAAATGCTTGCGGGGAGGAGCTGAAACAGCCGCCGAGGGACCCCAGAAGACCAGGTTCGGGGCCACTCTGTGCAGAACGAGCTGCACAGTGAAGGTAAGTATAACATGTTTGTTATTTTAAAAAAAAAAAAAAAACATCTTTACAACCCCTTTAATTTACAGAACATGCCCACTTTGAAGATTTTTTATTTTTTTTTAATTGTGAAGCAAGCAAATAGGACAAAATAACACAAAAAGTCAATTTGCATAACTATTCACCCCCCTAAAGTCAATACTTTATAGAGCCACCTTTTGTGGCTATCACAGCTCCAAGTCGCTTTGGATAAGTCTCTAAGAGCTTGCCACATCTTACCACTGGGATTTTTGCCCATTCCTCCTGGCAAAACTGCTCCAGATCTTTCAAGATGGATGGTTTGCGCTTGTAAACAGCAATCTTTAAGTCAGATCACAGATTTTCTATTGGATTGAGGTCTGGACTTTGTTTAGGCCATTCCAACACATTTACATGTTTCCCCTTAAACCACTCAAGTGTTGATTTAGCAGTGTGTTTGGGGTCATTGCTGGAAGTGAACCTCCGTCCTAGCCTCAAATTACACACAGAGTAGTAAAGGTTTTGCTCAAGAATATCCCTGTATTTAGCACCATCCATCTTTCCCTCAACTCTGACCAGTTTCCCAGTCCTGACTGCTGAAAAACATCCCCACAGCATGATGCTACCAGCACCATGTTTCACAGTGGGGATGGTGTTCTTTGGGTGATATGATGTGTTGGGTTTGCGCCAGACTTTTTCTTTGATGGCCAAAAAGTTCAATTTTAGTCTCCTCAGACCAGAGCACCTTCCTCCATACATTTTGGGAGTCTCCCACATGACTTTTCGCAAACTCAAAACGTGCCATTTTGTCTTTTGCTGAAAGTAATGGCTTTCTTCTGGCCACTCTGCCATAAATCCCAACTCTATGGAGCATACGGGTTATTGTCATCCTATGTACAGATACTCCAGTCTCTGCTGTGGAACTCTGCAGCTCCTCCAGGGTTACCTTAGGTCTCTGTGCTGCCTCTCTGATTAATGCCCTCCTTGCCCGGTCCGTGAGTTTTGGTGTGCGGCCGTCTCTTGGTAGGTTTGCTGTTGTGCCATGTTCTTTCCATTTGGTTATGATAGATTTGATGGTGCTCCTAGGGATCATCAACGATTTGGATATTTTTTTTATAACCTAACCCTGACTTGTACTTCTCAACGACATTGTCCCTTTTACATGTTTGGAGAGTTCCTTGGTCTTCATGGCAGTGTTTGATTAGTGGTGCCTCTTGCTTAGGTGTTGCAGCCTCTGGGGCCTTTCCAAAAGGTGTGTATATGTAATGACAGATCATGTGACACTTGGATTGCACACAGGTGGACGTCATTTCACTAATTATGCGACTTCTGAAGGTAATTGGTTGCACCAGAGCTTTTTATGGGTTTCATAACAAAGGGGGTGAATATATACGCACATGCCAATTATCTTTTATTATATTTTTTATTTCTGAAAAATAGTTTTATGTATATATTTTTCTAATTTTACTTTGAAAACTTAGACTATTGTGTTCTGATGCATCACATATAATTCAGATTAAAAAACATTGAACTAAAGGCTGTAATGTAACAAAATAGGTAAAAAGCCAAGGGGGTGAATACTTTTGCAAGGCACTGTAGCTTCTGAGGGTGCCAGGCACTGGAAGGCATGATACCCACTCTGCCATTGCAGTTAAGGAGTTGAAATTAAATTGGCTTTATTTATATACTTTACACACATCTGATTTTCAGTCTCCTGCTTATCTGTGAACTTGGAGTTATCTATTAATAAACAGCCAGATGGAACCAAACTGTTTAATCATGAAATGATTTATTTATTTAAAAGAAAAAAAAAACAGTCAAGTGAGATGACTTTCCTGTAATTTACAGGATGTTTCGGAGTCGTCTGATTTTCCCCTTATTTTACGCTTCCCAAGACTTCACGCAGCATTTGCACGCTTTCTTAGAACAACATGAAATGGCGAGTTTATTGTTTGCTGCCATACACAGACATCCAACATCATCCAACACAGGGAGCCTGTGCCAGCCTGTGAGACATGTAATAAATATTACCGCTATGATGAGCTGTGAAGAAAGTTAATAATAAAGTTATTAATAACTGCACCACAGGAACAATAATGTTTTATTAAACGGCAGGAATGAGGAAGCTTTGGACGTGGCGAGTCGGATTTTTAGAAGCAATTCTGAAATCTTTTGCGTAGCCTGCATCTCCTACATACAAAGATCTGTGTATTTACCTATTTTTATCCGGTCCAGTCCCATGATCCTGCAGCTCCATCATCGGTCTCAGTAAGTGGCTGCTGCAGGGGAGAGGAGGTAGCACAGACAATGGCTGGGTCATAGGTGACATCACAGCTTCATTAATTCATAGCCATTGTTCCAAAAAAAATATTAAATTCTTAATCTGGCCTTAGACATTTCAAATCTTTGAATTTGAACCATGTATGGGCAGGCTGATTATACCTGTTGTGGAAATTTTATAGATAGGCAACTGCTATCCTCATATTGATTAGTGGTTCCAAAAAAATAACTACTGCAGTAGGGAACAGACACAAAAGATACACTCAGCATCTTTCCAAAAAGTAGTTATTTAATTTTGAACCACTAATCAATATGTGGATAGGAGTTGCCCATCTATAAAATTTACAGAACATACCCAAGTTGATCGATCGATCAACTTGGATACAACCAGCCTGCAAGTCTTTGCTTGTGATTATAATAGCCGCTAGCAGTAATCACTGTGTTCTCCCTGCGGGAACGGCTCCCCTGCCCCCTTGCCGGAAGAACACATTGGCTCCACGGGAGGAATACCCCCATCAGCACAGTCAGAATCTAGCGATTTTAGACGTGCGACCAACCGGATTTTCTCATTATCCATCTTTGAGGCTACTTATGGTTATCTTGCAGCCTCCAGACCCCATGTAAAACATGTAGGGCCTGTAACATCCATGAGTCATGGTAGTCTGTGGTAAAACACATGTATTGTTGCATACTGCAGTGCATAGTGACACCTTTCACACAGTACAGTAGTGGGCAGCGCATCAAAAACGTACAGTGCGTGGGACCCGTGTCGCAGCGCTTTGGCAGCTCATTCAAAATGAGACACAATAACAAGTGTTCGTTAACACAACGCATCACTGAGATGTTAATGGGCCTGAAATGAAAGCAATTAAAAAAATGAAAATGTAAGCGCCGGTGACATCACTGCGGGATGCTGGGAAAGCTGAAGATCCATAATCTTGATCCAGCACTTTCAGGAGCTTCTTTTTGCAGGATTTGTAATCCTTCACTTTCCCAGGATCCTGCACAAAGATTTAGTGACGTTACCCTTGCCTAGACGAGAGCATCGTAAAGCAGAATGTAAGGGGTGTATTTTTTACATTTTTCTTTATTGTTTTCATGAAAAAAATTTTTACATATGTAATTTGTAATAATAATTTTTAATAATACGTCATTTTTTTTTACATAGGGAGCAGCAAGATAAGCAGTCCTTGCACTTTCATGGGCTTGCTAGATGCCTTTTGTTAGGCCTTTCATGATATGATTATTCCAAGTAATGTTGAAATATTGTTACATCACCAGGGAGAATAGTGTAATTAATGGCAGGATCATCTCATCCTTCTCAGGACAGAATGGGTTAATGTGTGTTAACAGAAGCCATGCACCTTGCCAGCGTGGATTTCCCTAACGGTGGTTAATGCCAACATGGCGTAGCAGGCCTGGCACGGTGCTCTTGAGACCTCGCAGCAGAGAGGTTAAACACAGAGCTCTCTGCATTAATGAGTACACCCCCCCCCCTTCCCTCAAGCAAGACATGCTGTTGACAGTGCAGAATCAGGAGGCCATGGTAAGCCGAGCAGGACTCCGCTCTTCCTCCTGAGCGCCATCACACCGCTCACCCCTGCAGCATCCTTCCTCCTCTCCATCCTCCTCCTCCTCCCCATCCAAAAGGACGTGGTATGACTCACCAACCCCAACCGGCTACCTTCAGGCCTGCAACAAACACCTCATACAGGAAGATGTTCTACAACTGTCTGCACACTGCAGAGGGGAAATCTCCTCCTAAGGGACTACAAACTCATTCACTGCCATCAAGGGCACAAGCCGTGCACCAATACCGAGTACCTGTCATGATAAGCTCAGGCTGGTGATGAAAGGATTCTGTATCAACACATACTGTATCAACACAAGAGTCAAAAGAATGTTTAGAGCTCATAAAAAAAAAATGATAGCAGCAAACTGAAAATTTTCAAGCCTAATTTTTGAGATTGATGATTTCAAGAAGGTGACCATGTGTCCGTCTAGCTTACTTGTCATGGCATTTTATTTTGTTGCCGATTCCCAACTTCAGTACAATCTCTTTTAAGCAGCCCACAAATGCAAAAATGACCAATCACAGCGCCCTAAAATGCTCCTTTATGCTAAAGCCCCGTACACACGGGCGACATCGGCCGGATCAATAAAAACCAGCTGACATTTGGCCTGTGCATAAGGCAGCTGCTCCAACCATCCCCCTATAAGAACACAAAAGAACAGCAGGGGAGATCGCTGTACTAATGTTGGATCGTTTGTACAGCCGACTGGAGCTGTCAGTTTGTTTTTGAGCTTCCTTACATACAATGCAAGGCTATTGACCCTGCTATGTACTTGATGACATCACAGTGACCACTGAAACACCTTAGAAAAGAGGCTGCAAGGGTCGATATTACAGCTTGGAGGGAGCCTGCCGGAATGTGGGATTAGCCAAGTAAAAATCCCTTGTTACAGGTACACTTGGCAAAAAAAAACGCCTTAAACCTTTAGAGTGCCGGAGAATTCCATTGCAGGGAAAGATGTTTCTTTTCCCAATAGATCAGCTTAAGATATAATTTAACAAACACTCTCTTATATCTACTGGAACCTAATTGAGTCTTGAATCACAGACTTCACAACTATAGAAGAGGAGAGAACTCCACAGTCCACTGGGGGAAAAGGCGCTGATGGTGAAAAGAGCTGCGCAATATGTTATAGCATACAGTATAAGACTAAAAGGAACCTGAATAATTGTGAATTTATATATCCGCTACATGGACAAAGCCATTAACCTAGGGCTGGGGAAAAATTGATTTAAATCTTGAATTGAGTTGAGAGGTCAAATCGACTCAAAATTTAAGCAAATCGATTTTTTTAGATTTTTTTTTTTCACCAGGACCAGCGCTTACACCACGCCGGTCCTGAGGAACTGCAGGCAGGAGTTTTTAGGTAAGGCCGTGGCTTCGGCCTAGTCCGCGAGGCCAGACGCCGCGGACTAGGATGAAGCCGTGGCCTCTCCTAAAAACTCCTGCCCGCAGCTCCTCAGGACTGGTGCAGTGTCCAAAAAAAAAAAGTTTTTTTTTTTTTTATAAATCGCAGATTTTTTTTTTTTTGAGAAAATCATCCAGCTCTACATTAACCCCCTTTCTACTATTCCCCAAACTGATAACATTCCTGGACTCAGCTCCTATTCTCTTTCTTTTATCATCTAGTCCCAATTATGGTCTAGGTTTATTAATAATGGCCTAGGTCTAATAACTGCTTAGGTCTGATTCTTACCACCCCACATTTCAACCCATAATAATTCCCCTATTGCTTTGGCAATACTAAATTATATTGGGTTCTGCCAATGAAGCTTAAAGTGTAAGTTTAAAAAAAAAAAATGAAAAGGTGAACTACCAATGTACACCCCAATATACTTCCCCACTCTACTTGCCTCCATGGGTGACGAGCCGTCAGTGCCCATGCATCCATGTAGCAGAAATCCCTGCTCTTCTCCCTTTTCTTTCTGCAGAGCTTCTGGGAGGGATCAGAGCGATGATCCCGGCAACGACTAATCAGAATCGCTCTGATCCATCCCAGGATCTCCAGGGGATTTCAAACCCTCAGACTACTGTATAGACTGCATGGGCACTGACAGATCATCACCCATGGAGGTAAGTACAGGGGGGACCAGGAGGTAGTGAAGGGTGTATGGTGTCAGTTCACCTTCTTTTTTGTCCTGAAAAGGTGAACTAACCCTTTACATTTGACTTGTACTGAGAGAGAGGAGCAGTAATGCATCATTACTATAAAGGAAGCAGAGCCTGCATATAGAATGCACAAATATGGCCACCCCCATGAACAGATGTGATTACATACTGTACAACAAAAACAAGGTGTTTACAACATTAACCATAACTGACAAGGTGACACACACTGAACTGATCACAATTACATAGAACTAGAAAAATGCAAATCAATTACAGTCTCCCCTTTACAAAACCGCAGAGTCACATCCATGAGGATTTCACTGGAAAGGGACACTTTGATCCTGAAGCCTTCGATGCGTTATACTACTAATAAACCCTTTCATCATACGAGGACGGCTGGAAGAAAGACTCATGCAGCGTACACCCATAAGCAGCCCATTCACCAGATCAATGTTTACAAATGCACACGCCATGTGGAAGGTTTGAGAAAAGGTCAACAAATGAACGCAGGAGCAGGCGGGTGAGACGGGCGTACGCTGTCCCCAAATCACTACGTCGTAAAACACCGCCAAGGGCTCGTCAATGTCAAGTGACATACGGGACTGGAGGTCCGAGAACCCCCCTATGACCAGACACTAAGCCCCTCGCTGGCAGAGTGTGCCAGGGAATCCATAGCTTACTGGTCTGCGGTGTCCTTCTGTGACTCGCCGTAAGTGGGACATCTGCCGCGGATGATAATGCCACTTAGCTACAGAGATCTAGTCAGTGCACAGCACGCTGGTAGAGACAGGAAACAGGGAGAAAGAGAGAGAGCTTATTGAGAGTCAATGTGCTTTGCAGCACTGGCAGGATGATCTTGACTGGAACTGCTAAAGGACAGGCTGGAAATGCAGTCATCCTCCTGAAAATACTAGATGACAGGCTGCCATGCTCATCCAATACAGTCCCTGACATAGGACAAGCATGCAGCAGAGAAGATTAGTAATTGGTTTCACTTGCTCCCGGAAATACTCTTAAAGTGACTTTGCCATTAGAGACATAGTTGGGCTGCCAAATGCTGAAAATGCTTATTGCCTGGCTGGGTCTTCCTAAAGGCAGATACAAACCTTAACTGAAATATACTGTACTGTACTATATACACTATATTGCCAAAAGTTGTGGACACCTGCCTTTACACGCACATGAACTTTAATGGCATCCCAGTCTTAGTCTGTAGGGTTCAATATTGAGTTGGCCCACACTTTGCAGCTATAACAGCTTTTAACTTTTCTGGGAAGGCTGTACACAAGGTTTGGAGTGTGTCTATGGGAATGTCAGACCATTCTTCCAGAAGCGCATTTGTGGTGTCAGGCACTGTTGTTGGACAAGAACGCCTGGCTCGCAGTCTCTGCTCTAATTCATTCCAAAGGTGTTCCATTGGGTTGAGGTCAGGACAATCAAGTTCCTCCACCTCAAACTCGGTCATCCTTGTCTTTATGGACCTTGCATTGTGCACTGGTCCAAATCATTTGGGGGAGGGGGGATTATGGTGTGGGGTTGTTTTTCAGGGATTGGGCTTGACACCTTAGTTCCAGTGAAGGGAACTCTTACAGCGTCAGCATACCAAGACATTTAGGACAACTTCATGCTCCCAACTTTGGAACAGTTTGGGGATGGCCCATTCCTGTTCCAACATGACTGCGCACCAGTGCACAAAGCAAGCTACATAAAGACATGGATGAGCAAGTTTGCGGTGGAGGAACTTGTCTGGACTGCAGAGAGCCCTGACCTCAACCGAATAGAACACCTTTAGGATGAATTCGAGTGGAGACTGCAAGCCAGGCCTTCTTGTCTACATCAGTACCTAAGCTTACAAATGCTCTTCTGGAAGAATGAAGAAACATTCCCATAGACACACTCCTAAACCTTGTGGACAGCCTTCCCAGAAGAGTTGAAGCTGTTATAGCTGCAAAGGGTGGGCCAACTCAATATTGAACCCTACGGACTAAGACTGGGATACCATTAAAGTTTGAGTGCGTGTAAAAGCAGGCAGCCCAATATTTTTGGCAATATAGTGTGTATATATTTATGTACTTTTTAACAAGGATAACTGAATGGTATTTAGTTCACTAAAACACTCTGTATGATCAACTGACATTTTTTTATTCATAAAATACACACTTAAAAAATTTTCAATCTCAGTGCTCCCTATCGCGTACAGCTTCTTTCAGCAACTTCCTGTCTATAAGGTCAGTTACGTGCCATTGGACTGGTTTCCTGGTAATGATAATGGTGGACCGTGTCTGTGCAATGTGTGCCAGCAGGGCTTCTAGTAGTCTCCACTGAGGGTGCATGTGATAGGGCGACAATGCAGGAGCACATTTCGAAGACCGCTGTCACCTCATAACTCAACGTGCCTGTCCAGGGACTTTCATGGCAGGCTCACCAGGGAATCCTAATGAAATTGTGGATTTATAAAGATTTATTTCTGAGTTCCTTACCTCTGTACTTGCTTCAGGCCAGCTACTCAGTCAGCATTGAGGCCAAAGCACCAGCATAAAAGCAATGGAATTAGTAACCTCAAAAGGAGAGCGATGGCATCCTCCATTATTCTCGCATGAGATATTCCCCGTAAGATAGACCTATACTTTTATACTGGATTTGCATTTTTTTTTAATTGAACAACCTCCACCCAGTACTTAGAGCATAACTTGTGGTACAGGAGGAGAATTGTGCATTTTTGGCCCCAAAGACTTTTAAATGAGAACACTTGAAAAAAATGTGCATAAACATGCAATTTAAAGGGTTTTTCAAGCACTCCCTCTCGTTGGGGTTCAAAATGTGCAATAATTTTTCAAGCTTCATGTGACAGGCAACAAGTAACGCAATGCTTAGGTGTTAAGGGATTCATTAAGAAACATGAGATTCTTCATCTTGAGTGTTGAGTTTTGAGCAGAAGACCTTGGGGAGCTAGTGATCAGGCAGAGCTGGTTAGTTCGTGGCCCTACCATGAACATTTGCCAATGTCCCTTACAAAGACACTTTTCTACTGCACAAACCAAGTGACCAATGTGTTGGTTCTGGTCAGGTGATCAGGAGAAACAAACAATGTTAGATAAGGACCATGTGGCCCATTGAGATTGTGCCTTTTTTAATTAATTTTTATTTTTGCCTTCTTGTCCGAAGCAGACTATAAAAACATAGAAAAGTGACGGCAAAAAAAGAACGAGTGGTGCTTTGACTCGAGTCTTCCCATTTTTTTTGTTTTGTTTTTCGTTAATTCCTCAGTATAGATCTATGTCTGAAGCCATTTATGCCTCGTTTCAACCGATCGGATCGGTTTAGGGTCGGTACAGTTTGGAAGGCCTAGAATGGTCCGGCCTATTCAGGTGAGCATTTCCACTGCAAGTCGGACTAACAGGGGCCATACATGGGTTTAGAAAAAATGCCTAGCGTGGCGTCACATGTTCGCCAATCAGTGGAATGTATCGTAGCTCCGCCCTAACCAAACCGTTCCATTTTCTATGGCCCCACATCTGAAGCAGGACCCTGAATGGAGCGGTTCGGTTCGGTTGTATGTAATGGAAACACCCAAAATAGCGTACCGTACCGAACCGATCCGCTCGGTGGAAACGAGGCATTACTGTCTCACTAACTCTGCTGGAAGCATCAACTACCCCTTTCAATAATATAATACTTTCTAAGATTCGTTTTGAACTTTCCTCCAGTCAGTTTGAAGTCATGTACCCGTTCTTGATTTTGGTTTCATATTGAAAAAACTGCCCTCCTGAACCCTATTCACCCCCTTGATGTATTTAAAGGTTTCTATCATGTCTCTCCTTTCCCTTCTTTCCTCCAGACTGTACATATTATGTTCCTGAAGTCGCTCTCGATAGGTTTGGGGAATAAAACATTTCCCCATTTCTGTTACCCATCTCTGGACTCATTCTATCTGATCAATATCTTTGTGTAAGTGAGGTCTCTAGAACTGGACACAGTATTCTAAATGAGGACTCACTAAAGATTTATATAGAGGAATCAGGACCTCCTTCCTCCTGCTGGTGATCCCTCTAGTGATGTATCCTAGAATTCTATTCGCTTTTCCTACTGCCTGGTCACACTGTTTGCTCATTTTGCAATCACCTGAAATATGTACCCCCTAATTCTTTTTCTTCTGTAGTGCTGGCTAACACTGTACCCTCAATGTTGTACTCTCTCAGGGGATTCTTTTTCCCTAGGTGCATTATTGATTCCATTAATTAATCCCATAAATTCACATTTAAAGTCATAGGTCAGCAATCATCAATGGCTTAGACTTTAAGGAACCAAGTGCGTTTCTGCATCTGGTCACTTGGTGTTCTGCTGCGTTTTTGATGCGTTTTACACGTGTGCCGTTTTTTTTCTCTCAATGTTGCCAAAGTTTTCGGTTTTGTTTTTTTGTTTTAGGGCCAGTACACACCATGTGCAGTCCAGTGCGTTTTTTTTATACATCAAAAATGCATGGAAAATAGATTATATGGTTTTCAATGGCATAGTTCACACCAGTACTTGCAGTTCCAGTTCTAGAAAAAAAGTAGAACTTGCTGTATTTTTCCTGCTCTGGACTGGAACGCTGTGAAACACATCAAACGCACTGGAACACACTAAAAACGCACTGGAACACACATGTTCTTATTTAAGGTTAAAGGGGTTGTAAACCCTCAAGGTTTTTCAGATTAATGCATTCTATGCATTAAAAGTGAAAAACCTTCCGTAGTGCAGCAGCCCCCAGAGCCCCCCTTTTACTTACCTAAACCCCTGTAGGTACCAAGAATATCTCCTAAATGTGCACCGTTTAGGAGATATTCACTTTATCTGCATGTACCGATTTCATGAGCTTATGCGCACTGAAGAAACTGCTCGCTCGTGTTGTTTCTTTAGGAGCTGTGCCGTGACTGGCAGCTCCTGCACGCAAGCACGGGAGTGACATCATCGTGGCTCGAGCCAATCACAGCGCCAGAGCCCGCAAACCTGGAAATAATTCCGGGGGACATGTCACCGGTCACAGCTGTGTGCGGGGACAACTGCAACAGCTTTGATCTAAGGTAAGCATTTCATAATGAGCTAGCATGCGATGCATACTAGTTCATTATGCCTTTGTCTTGCAAGTTGTTTTTTTTTTTGAGAGTTTACAACCACTTTAAAGTGGAATTAAACCCTTCTATCCTTTACAGCCAAGGAAGCTGCTTCTGTTTGAACTGCAACTGCCATGGTGCTGCACATGTGATCAGTTATGACACCAGCCATTTGATGCTATGTTTGGTTGAGGACACAATCACATCAAACTTTTTTTAAAACTGGTAAAAATCAATGGGTTTAGTTCCACTTTTTGATTTAAAGCTGGGGGTTTGGGCTTCAGCAAAATGGCGGCCTCCAGCAAGAAGAAACAGGAACAGTGCTGGAGGCAATTTACAGCACACAATATTTTGGTAGCATAATTATTACAGGCATACCCCACTTTTATGTACGCAATGGGGTTTATTTACTAAAGCTAGAAAGTGCAAAATCAGGCTCACTTCTGCATAGAAACCAATGAGCTTCCAGGTTTTATTACCAAAGCTTAATTGAACAAGCTGGGGTTAGAAGCTCATTGGTTTCTATGCAGAAGTGAGCCTGATTTTGCACTTTCTAGCTTTAGTAAATAAACCCCATTGTGTACGTAAAAGTGGGGTATGCCTGTATTGTGGAATGTATGTTCCATGCTAAAGAACATTATTTTTTATCAGGTTGTTATGGGTAAAGTTCCACTTTAATGCATGCCACTGCATTTTTGATGCATTTTGCCATGTTCCATGCAGAAAAAAATGCAGCATGTTCTACGTTTGTTGACTGCACTGGAATGCACTGCACTGGTGTGAACTAGGGCCATTGGACACCATGTTAACTACAGTCCTTGCATTTTTGCAGCAGATCAAAAACGCACTGCACTGTATGTGGTGTGAATCGGCCCTAAGAGCTACAATTTAATAACAGATCATTTAAATTGTAAGATTTGAAGTGTCATTACCTTGTGAGTTCAATACAGAGGTTTATGGACACATTTGATTCTATGTTGGAGCACAGGCCTGTAATAAACACAATACACAAAACCTAACCCAGTCCTGAAACACGACCCCATCAAAGCCAAATTAAAAAGGTTAAACAAAAATACAGCTCATAAAAATAACAAAAGCACTCTTTATAAAACACAGCACTGATCTGCATGACAGCTCAAAACAAATAAATCTAGAACTACTACTTATTTATCACAGTAAAAAGACTGTTTGTACAACCTAGCACAGTGCTACAAAGGCTCCACCAACCAGAAGTTCAAAACAAAATGGAAAAAATACAAAACAATTATTGCAACAGGTTTTCTTTTACTGTGACAATCATCTGTTATTAAATTGCATCTCTTAAAGCCCAAGTCATACAGAAAACTGCAACAAAATTTCCAAACCATGGATGATTGCCGACAATTATGAGCTTCCAAGATCGTTGTACCATCATCATCGCGCACAATGACGCCACTGTTGGTGATGGCGATACGAGCAGAGCGGGAGGAGGCTGGTGAGAGTCAACACAGAAATCAGTGACCAAACGCAGCCATTTTCGGTCATTTTGGAAATCGAATAGCTTTGGTTTTATAGTACAGAAAAGCAGAACAATTATGGTAAAAATCAGCATGATCAAAGAAATGATTTTGTTTTGGAAATGAGTCTGGGATCACATTTATGCGATGCGAATGAGTGCGATTCTCATTCTGATTTTTGCTGGCGTTCAGTGCAATTGTGCGCTGAGATTTGTGCTAAAGACAGTGGCGTTGTAATGCAAATTTAATGCATTTTCAGATGGGATTGGGCACAGCTGTGGTTTCTGCAAGGGGGAAACATGTAAAAATCTACAAAGAAAAGGCAGTAGTCGCACACATCTGAAGAGAAGATGCGATTTCATGTTGGTTTCCATTGATATCTATGGAGAGGAAAATCGCAACACAGTAAACTCACACAGGACCCTTTTTGTTGCCGCATTCTCATAGCAATCGCAACACACAGATGTGTAAACAAATGTCATTAAACACAATGGGGTTTATTTACTAAAGCTGGAGAGTGCAAAATCTGGTGCAACTCTGCAAAGAAACCAATCAGCTTATTGTCAAAGCTTAATTGAACAAGCTGAAGTTAGAAGCCGATTGGCTACCATGCACAGCTACACCAGATTCTAAGTGTACCAGTTTTAGTAAATCTACCCCAGTGTGTTTTTGGAGGACATGCAAATCTAGGCTTTTTGTAACGCAACAAATTCGCATTAGTGTGAACCGGCACTGAAAGTCATCTTGGAGGGACAGAGCAGCTTAGGCTCAATATAAAAACAAAATAATTCTACAATGTGAAGATTTCTTTATTGTGACACTAAACTCTGGTTTTAAAAGGAAAATCTATTCAAAATGTATTCTTAACTCATAAAAGTAATTTCTATTGCTCTCAGCCTCCCCCTAATTTCCACTTTCCTTTCTGCTGTGATCTGACTTCCTGTTAGAGGGTGGCTACGTTCTCCATGATCCCACTGTATGCAGGAATGTAGCCACCCTCTCTTGCTCACTCCTGAAATGAATTATAGGATTTGTAGAGTGCATAGAGCAGTGCACAATATCCCAACTAACCTCCACAGCTTGTTCCATATAAAGGGAAGTGAGGAGAAAAGGTTCAGGAGCTCAAGGAGGCAGGCAAACATGGAGGCAGGAAAACACAATAGGAAACAATTTTATGAAATATAGATTACAGGTCTATTAAGGCCCCTTTCACACTGGGGCGGGAGCGGCGTCGGCGGTAAAGCGCCGCTATTGTTAGCGGCGCTTTACAGTCAGTATTCGGCTGCTAGCGGGGGGTAAAACTTCTCTCCAGAAAGGGTTAAAAACCACCGCAAAGCGCCTCTGCAGAGGCGCTTTGCCGGCGGTATAGCCGAGCTGTCCCATTGATTTCAATGGGCAGGAGCGGAGAAGGAGCAGTGAATACACCGCTCCTTCCCCGCTCCAAAGATGCTGCTGGCAGGACTTTTTTTCCCGTCCTGCCAGCGCACCGCTCCAGTGTGAAAGCCCTCGGGGCTTTCACACTGGATACACAGCAGCGGCACTTTTGGGTCGGTTTGCAGGCGCTATTATTAGAGCAATAGCGCCTGCAAACCGCCCCAGTGTGAAAGGGCCCTAAAGCAGAACTTCAGATACCCACTCAGATCGATGCTGCGGATCCACCGGTAGTTATTCTCCCCCCTCCCTAACCGCAGCCTTCTGGGACACATCATACATCCCTGGAGGCTTCATAAAGCGCAGCGAGTCTTGTGCATGCACAGTGGGCAGCTGGCTGACCATAGTTAACATGCCTGTGCCGGGGACCGAGGACCAGTGAATTACTGTCTTGAGTGAGGACAGCGCTGAATCCTTGGACAGGTAAGTGGCGGCTGGTGTTTTTTTGGGGGGGGCAGCACACAACCCCCCCCCGGGTGGTGGCACCGACCCCCCCCATCAAGTCCGGCACTTATCCCATTTAGGTTGTGGGCGGGCAGGTTGAGGGGCACGTACGTGTGGCAGGCAGCAGCCCCTGTGTCCTCTCCTTCACTTCTGCATCACAGAGGCTTCCGCCGTGCAGCTCCTCCCTCCTCCTCTTCCTAGGTGTCCAATAGGATTGCCCGTCCTTTCAGCCAATCGGTTGACGGGTCTCAAGACCCACTTCCTGATTAGCGGGGAGGAGGATCAGTGTGGCGATAGCAAATATACATTCTCTATTGTCACACAACTGGGTGGGCTCGGAACGTAGTGCTCTGCGCCCTGAGCCCACCCTTTTCTGAAGCCTATTAGAGCCTCTGGCTCTAATCACGTGCTTCAAACTCCCCCCCCCATTGGAATCCATGGTCCGGCGCCCTGTATGTAGATCAGGGGGCCGGAAGCAATGGATGGGGGGGTGGGGGGTGGCGCCCGTACGGCCCTAATGGATGGGCCACCACTGGTAAGTGTCCCTTTTTTTTTTTTAAAGTCAGCAGCTGCAGTAGGGTGAAGAACCACTTTAAGAAGCACGTGTATGGATTATTTTTGGAGAATAAGGATCATTTAATGTCACTTTAAAGGAACATACAGCATTTATACAGCTGTGCATGTGACTTTCACTGGTGACGAATCATCACTGTAATTTAAAACAAATGGAAGATTGACCCGCACTGATTGTTTGGTGAATGTTACATTCAATGTCTTATAAGTATGCCCCAAAGTATCACTAGGGGCACAAAATGACGCACAGTATATGATGTAGACTGTCAGTAGCATTAACACAGCAGTTTTTGCTTTTCAGAGTCCTCCTTATAACATATTTTTATTACATGTTTCATCTTGGTAGTAGATCCATTGATGCTCCGCTTCCTTCAACAAGGTGACAACACTGTTTATTCTGCAGTGAAATTGCACAGCAGCGTTGTCATTCTGTGGACAGATAGGTCTAATATAGGCATGAAATGGACTTTTTACACCTTCAGCCAGACCTTTAAGAAGCTCTGAAAAGACAGTTAGTGAAAAAAAAAAGGTTCCTGATCATGTGACCACTGTGACTGGTTGTTGTAGCAATAACATGATTGGAAGCCCTTGCCCACCAGTTTCCCTCCTTCATAAATGGTGATTGGAAACTGTTGGTGAGAGCACTGTGTATGTTCCTCTTATGCCAGTGGGAAGAGAAAGTAAGCAACAAACATCCAGCTAACACTTTTTAACCAGCTAAAGCTACAGGCTTTTTCATCAAGGCTGATATGAATATAAGGTGACTGTTGTACGGCAGTGTTATATGGTTTGCACTGTTAACTGTCACTTTTGTTGGAAAACTTACATTGCATGCGCATAGGGAGAAATATATAATAAAATGCCTATCATTACAAGTATACCAGAATTCCACATTCTTCACTCTAGTGGGCCTCTAAGCCAGCCAGAGACATATCAGATCAGATCATACTGTTACAATCTGTTACAAAGTTTTTGTTCATCTGATACAAAGATCTACAACACAGATCATTCACTGAGCACTCAACATCAACAGCAAATGTTTGAATCATGCAAATCCGGCTGTCTTGAGGCTTAACAGCCAATCAGAAATCAGCGTTCAGCACCTTAGGCTGGACTACAGACTATTATAAGCCGGTTACTGATATATAATGTGGATCACTTCATGCTATTTCCTGTAGTACATAAGTATGGCCATTATTCCATTTTTTTTTTTTTTGTAAAGTTCATCTTCTTCTCTGATCAATCCTGGAGGTGTAAATAATATGCTGTATCGTCAAATCTGCATCAAACAAAAAGCAGGTCTAAACCACCAACAGACAGCTAGAGGGGGACCTATATGACCACTAATCATCAAAGGAGGAATTGCAGACCTATTATAGGCCTACTACAAGAGAGATGCCATCGTACACTTCTGAAAATGCCCATTGACTGGCTGTGATGTCCATGGCTTCAATTCTCAGAACAAGAATAGTGAAGCCATTTTTATTTTATTTATATCAGGCTCTTTCCAGATCTTTGGCTCAAAAAAGCCAATCCAAACAGCCAGGCAGTTAGCATTTGCAGAAGACCATGAATGATGAAAGTCAGGACTGCTGTTTCGAAATCATGAGGGCCCCATACATCCTGACAGCCCCCCCCCCCCCCCCTGCTAAAACTGAACACGGACATTGATCTAACTTCAGCTTGTTCAATTAAAGCAATAGTAAACTGTAGGTGGTTAGAGAAAAAAAAAAAAAAATTCCTGCAAGGCAATGTTATAATGTGCTAGTATGCATCGCACACTAGCACATTATGAGAAACTTACCTTAGAACAAAGTCCAACCCCGCGATTCCACCGCTAAGAGGGCTGACATCATCCCCAGGTCTTTCTTCTGGGTTCACGGCCTGCGACTACATGAGTGGCCAGGGGCGTGATGACGTCACTCTCACGCATGCGTGTGGGAGCTGCCGTTTCTGGCACTGTATGTCAGACCATCAGAGCGCATGCGCCAGTGATGTCATCGGCTGCATGCACTCTGAATATCTCCTAAACTGTGCAAGTTTAGGTGATATTCACAGTACCTACAGGTAAGCCTTATTATAGGCTTACCTGTAGATACAAGTGGTGAAACAGAATTTACCACCACTAAAAGCTGATTTCTATGCAGAGCTGCACCAGATTTTGCATTCTGCAGTTTTAGTAAATCCTTCTGCCTTTTTGGCAGTCAGCAACATGTGCAGGTAGCTGCTTGCCGCTCCTGACAACTCAGCTGCCCTACGCTAAAAGCTTTATATGCAAAAATATCCAAATGTAGATATCAGTTTCATGTAGGGGCCAACTACAACAGGGCTCAAACTGGGAGAGGGAAAACTGTCACTAGCTGTCAGGCTCTGCTGCTGTGCAGTACCATATATACTGACAAGAGGAGAAAGCAAAATGATGGCTCATCAGTATGTGGTGTCTCCATTATCCAATCAGCAAACTGTGGGTGTGTTCCAATCTCTGCTGCTACTTAGCGACTGGCTTATTTATCATGATACAGTGTATTGATACCATATTTAAAGGCTCATTCACCATTATAATTCATTTATTAATGTGCTAGTCTGTATTTTGTCAAGTACTGTGTTTTAGAGATGCTGGTATGAGTATTGGCTTGCGTTAATGTGTACGGGTACAGAAAAAGGAACAAGTATTTCCAGACTATACTTGCATTTTACATGTTGTATCTTTCATATCTTTTATAGGATGCTCTTATAAACACACATGATTATAAGCGAATGCAGAACATCCGAAAAAGCCGCATGGTAAAACACGCTGGTATGAACAGTGCCACTGAAATTACTGGTACGGAATTTTCCATGTGTTTGCATTTTTACATGCAGAAAAGCATCCAACCAAAAAAGGTGCCCAAAAAATAAACAGTCTGTTCTGTCATCAGCACCAAAATGCACCGCAGGACTAACCACAGACCCAGACACGCTATAAATTTGTAAGCTCACCTGAGCTAGCAAGATAATGCAAAATGATTGTGTTTTATTGGCTTCCACTCTTCTATATATTACAGGCAATTCAAAGATCACGTAGCTATAAATATAAGATGATATCATTAAGTCTCTAAGAAAAATCTCAACCACAAACCAGCAACTTTCTAAGCCAAGATGAAAAAATGAAGAATTGCCAGACATCTTATTATACGCTTGTCGTCACCACTTTAAAGGAGGAAAAAAAAAAAAACTCACGTGAGCTTATTTGATACGCAGTGTGCAAAGCGCAGTAACCCAGGGCAGCCAATCAGATCTTAGTTTACTGAAGTCAGACCAGTGAAAGGTCAGTTGCTATGGGATACTGTCTTTGCTGAATAAAACAAACTGATCAAAGTGATTTTAAATTTGATATAAATAAAAATAATCTATCTATCTATATCTATATATATAGATCTCTATCTATAGATAGATCTATCTATAGATATATATATATATATATATATATATATATATATATATATATATATATACATATATATATATAGATATAGATGTATATATATAGATGTATATCTATATCTATATATATATATATAGATATATCTATATCTATATATATATATTTTATCAATTCAATATTAAAAGCAGCACTTGGCATGCAAAGATCGCTATGGTAAACCAGCGGCCCCTTTTTTCACTCTGATGTGCACAGTGGTGTCCCTTTGATGTCCAGTTCAGAGGCCCCAACACGTGACAGTGTCCTGTGACAGGCTGACCAACAATGTCATTATACATTCGAGCACCATATGTCACCTCATTACCGCAGCACCATGTTCATTTACTGCTTTCTAACACCAGAGGGTACAACCAGCTGCAACGGCAGAAGCCACAGTGACACATGCTGAGGTCCATCAGCTGCAGAGGAACTAACAGCACCAGCATTCCCATTATTTTCCATTAGATGTGAGGGATCCCAAGGTGCCCCAACATTGGTCCGAGTATTAGAAGGCCTTTTTAGACATTTGGGAAACAATCAGCAATTAGGAAATTGTTCTACCAATGCTTGCGGACTACATGTCCCAGTATGACCTGTCAGCCAGCAGTTTGCTGCTGTTTATACATCCTGACCAGATGAAGGGTCCAGTTTGTACATACAGGGTCCAAAAGCATCGCTACATCCTATTTGACGCTATTTTGGGGCAACACACATCAAACTGTGACTCCAGCGACCATACAAAATCAGATTTCAATAAATGCTGCGTTCAGGGTTGTTGACATGGGTTACTGCTAATTAAATTATGCAAAAAGGCCTACTTGAGGCTCCATCCTCATGTATTACCCTAGATTTGGCATCAGCCCTCCCCTCCAATGAGTCTGGTAACCCCTCATCCTGATAAGGCCCAATGAACACTCAAGTGAGTATTGTCCTGGCACCCCAATAACTTTAATAAACACCATACATACGTGGTAGTCCAAATACACTGTGACCCTGGGTCTGAGGACACCCCCATTGGTGACCCAAGAATAGATCACGGAGTGTAAACACCTCAGTCGTGTCACCTTAAATACCAATAGCACCCCTTACTAGTATACGACCTCCAGGATTGTAATAGGAACCCTATTGACTCCTGTAAAGACCTGATAATCCAAAATATGCAGTGACCCTGGGTCTGAGGACATCCCCCATTCTGATATAACCCCTAGTGACCCCAGAATTGAGCACTGTAAACATCCCAATCAAAGTCATCTCAAATGAATGAGGACCCCCCCCCCCCCCCAATTGATTGGTATACAACCTCCAGAACTCTCCTGACACCCAAATAACAGGCGTAAACCCCAATATACCCAAAAGTCACCCCCAAATACACCATGGCCTCTCCTATAGTCTTCTACATTGATCAATGGCCCCATTATTTTCCTAATTCTCAAAAATGACAAAGGATCCCACACACATGAAAGGCACACCAAATACAACATGACCTCAGATCAGATGATGCCCCATTATTATAAGTAAACACCCTACATGAGAACAGACCCCCTTCCCCCAGAAAAACAATGATCCCGGGTCTGATGACCACCATACCTTATATGCCCCCTGACGACCCTCAACATAATCTCTACACATCAATAATAAAAATGAAAACCCCAAAAGTATGAAATCACTCCAGATACCGAGGGAAACCAATCTGGGGCCCCTAGATATCCCTACCACCTAATAACAGTGGACAACACAAACATGTCAGCCCCAATGTTACCCTTAAATCTGGTGACCCCAAGGATAGCCAAAGACCACCACTCTCATAAACATCCCAAACAAATGACAATTTCCCAAATGTGCCCTTCAGATCAGGTGATACCAAGGATGGCCCAAGTACCCCAATATCAACACCCCAAACCTCAGCCACCCCAACGTAACCCTAGCACACAATAGTAATCTCAATGTGACCCCCAGCTAAAGTGACCCCATGGGAGGTTAAAGCACCCCAATATTCCAATATTAAAAAACATCCTAAAAAGATGATGATCATCCCAATCTGAACCCAGCTCAGGTGACACCAAGGAAGGTTCAAGCAACCAAATGTCAATAGACACCCCAAGCATGACAACCACCTTTTCTGACCCCAAGGATGGCTGACACACCCCAAAATCAAGCAACACTTGATACATGACAGTCACCCCAATGTGACCCTAGCTTAGTTGACACCAAGGATGATGGTCCAAGCACCCCAATATCGACACTGCATGCAAGTGCTAATCACCCCAATGTGAACCCTGTTCGGGTGACCCCAAGAAAGGCACGAGTACCCCAATATCAGTAGAGGCCAGTGACCCCCAAAACACAAAGTGACCCCAGATCAGGTGACCCTGCAGTGACCCCCAGTCCCATCCCCCCGGTTCGGGTGACTCACCCCACTCGATGTAGTCGTGGATGTTCTTGTCGCGGCGCAGCGGGGAGGCGCAGCACTCATCGTACAGGCAGAGCAGCGAGTCCAGCAGACTCTCCACACTCATCCATCCGCCCCGCACCGCTCCACCGTCCACCAACAACCGCTCCAACTGCCGCAACCGCACCTCCCCCGACATCTTCTACACCCGCTACACCCGCCGCCCGGCCATCACAGCTCCGCACCAGCACAACCAGGACAGGAGCAGGAGGAGGAGGGGAGAGGAGGGAGGAGGAGGAGGAGAGGAGAAGAGGAGGAGGAGGATGGGGACACTGCGGGCTCCGGCACACCCGGCGGAGGGGAGGAGAGACCGACAGGAGGGGGAGGGGAGCAGAGGACAGGACAGGCTGCTGCTACTGCTGGAGACAGGAGAGAGATGAGAGAGAGAGAGAGATGAGAGAAGAGATGAGAGAGCCAAGAGAGAGAGAAGAGATGAGAGAGAGAAGAGATGAGAGAGAGGAGAGAATCAGGAGGGGAAGAGATGAGAGAGCCAAGAGAGAGAAGAGATGAGAGAGCCAAGAGAGGGAAGAGATGAGAGAGCAAAGAGAGGGAGGAAATGAGAGAGACAAGAGAGAGAAGAGATGAGAGAGAGAAGAGACAAGAGAGAGGAGAGAACCAGGAAAGAGAGAGGAGAGAACCAGGAGAGAGATGGAGAGAGAAGAAATGAAAGAGAGAGAGAGGCGAAAACCAGGAGAGAGAGAAGAGATGAGAGAGCCAAGAGAGAGAGAGAGAGAGAGAGAGAGGAGAGAACCAGGAGAGAGAGGAAATGAGAGAGACAGGAGAGAGATGAGAGAGAGTGACCAGAAAGAGATGAGAGAGAGAGAGAAGATATGAGAGAAGACAGAAGAGGTGAGAGAGACAGGAGAATGACAAGAGAGGCAAGAGAGAGATTAGAGAGAAGAGATATAAGAGAGAGAGACAGGAGAGAGCTTAGAGAGGAGAGAGAGAGACAGAAGAGATGAGAGACAGGAGAGAGATGAGAGAGAGGGGGAAGAGAGAGAGGAGAGAGTTGAGAGGGGGAAGAGAGAGAGGAGAGAGTTGAGATGAGAGAGAGAAGAACAAGAAACAGGGGAGAGAAGAGAGATAGGAGAGAGAGAGTAGACAGGAGAGACAGGAGAGGGATGAGAGAGACAGGAGAGAGATGAGAGAGACAGGAGAGGGATGGGCGACAGGAAAGAGATGAGAGAGAGAAGAGATATGAGAGAGAGAGAGAGACAAGAGAGATGAGAGACAGGAGATGAGAGAGAGGAGAGAGGCAGGAAAGAAATGAGAGAGAGAAGAGATGAGAGAGCCAGCAGAGAGAAGAGAGAGACAGACAGACAGGAGAGAGACAGGAGAGAGAGAGAGAGAGAGACGTAGAGAGATGAGAGAGAGAAGAGATATGAGCGAGAGAGAGGAGATATGAGAGAGCAAGAGAGAGATGAGTGAGACAGGAGTGATGAGAGAGAGAGAAAAAAGAGAGAGGAGGGAGAGACAGGAGAGAGAGAAGAAATGAGAGAGCAAGGAGAGAGGGAAGAAAGACAGAGGAGAGAGAAGAGAGAGAGGATAGAGTTGAGATGAGATAGAGACTGGGGAGAGAAGAACAAGAGACAGGGGAGAGAAGAACAAGAGACAGGAGAGAGAAGAACAAGAGACAGAAGAGAGTTGAGATGAGAGAGAGAAGAACAAGAGACAGGAGAGAGAAGACGGATAAGAGAGACAGGAGAGAGCGATGAGAGAGACAGGAGATAGAAGAACAAGAGACAGGAGAGAGAAGAACGAGAGACAGGAGAGAGAAGAACGAGTAACAGGAGCGAGTTGAGATGAGAGAGAGAAGAACAAGAGACAGGAGAGAGATGAGAGAGACAGGAGAGAGTTGAGATGAGAGAGAGAGACAGGAGAGAGATGAGAGAGACAGGAGAGAGAAGAGATATGAGAGAGGCAGGAGAGAGATGAGAGAGAGACAGGACAGAGAGGAAAGAGAGAGGAGAGAGAGAGGAAGACATGAGAGAGAAGAGAGAGACAGGACAAAGATGAGAGAGGGAGAGAGAGAGGGATAGAGGGAGAGAAGAGAGAGAAAGTTTCAAGCCAGCCATTGAGGCACTAAAAGACAAGGTATACAGAGCCTTCTATGCCATCAGAAGACAACTGTACCACCTAAAACCACCAGTAAGAGTCTGGCTTAGAATCTTTGATAGTGTTATCACCCCAATCCTTCTTTATGGCAGTGCAGTTTGGGTTTCTGTCACTTTCTCAGACCAATCCAAATGGGACTCCAGCCCGCCAGAAATATTTCACTTGGAATTCTGCAAGCACCTCCTCCAAGTCCATCGGAGCACCTCCAACAGTGCTGGCTGGTCTGAGCTGGGCAGATTTTCCTGACTTCTTGCAGTACAGAAAAGGGCGCTATCATACTGGGACCACCTACAAAATAGCAGTCCCAACTCGTACCACCATAAGGCCCTACTGACCAACAGAGACCACTCCAAGCCGTGTGTGCAGCAACAACTCATCAGTGCCTTGTCTATCCCAAACCCCCAACAATTCGGCCTAACAAAATCTCAAATAAAGAACATAATGAATGGTTCCAAAGAAAAATATGTTGAAGAAAGGAGAAATTAAATAACAAACTTCATGAAACTAACTGTTTACCAGTCACTGCAGAGAGAATACAAACTGGCCCCATACCTGGAGGTGCTACAAGACCCCAAAGACAGACAGACCCTGAGCCTGTACAGACTGAGCGCCCACAGCGTGGAAATCGAATTAGGATGGCACATACTCATCAGTGAGGGACACTCACTTCAGGAGACTCTCTGCTCTCATCCTGGACTTCAATTCTATAGAAGAGGAAACTCCAAATTCTACTGGGAGAAGAGGAGCCAGTGGTAAAAATAGCTGCCCAATATCTGACAGTGTGAGAGGGACATGAAAAACTGAGGACTTAAATATCCTTTAAACAGACTTACCCCATTCCCCTTTATATTACCTATTACCCCCCCCCTACAAACTCAACTGCTTTGACAATGCTAAAATTTATTTGGTCCTGCCAATAAAGCTTATTTGAATTGAATTGAGAGAGAGACAGGAGAAAGAGATGAGAGAGGGGAGATGAGAGACCGAAGAGAGACAGATGAGAGAGACAGGAGAGAAGAGAGAGGAGAGAGGGATACTAGAGAGAGATGATGGGGAGAGAGGAGAGAGAAAATAGAGACAGGAGAGAGAGAAGAACAAGAGACAGAAGAAAGAGAGATGAGAGAGACAGAAAAGAGAGGTAAGAGAAGAGATACTGTAGATGAGAGGAAACGGGAGAGATATCTACAAGGGTTAAGAGAGAGATATATAAGATGATGGGAGAGAGATAGATGTGAGAGAGATAGGAGAAAGGAGGGATGAGAGGGAAGAGACTGACAATAGAGGAGAGAGAGGGAGAGAGAGATACAAAGGTTTACAGGCGTTTTTTCATTTTTGGCTATTTTGGAAAAAAAAATTGCCTCTAAACGCAAACGCGGCATGTAAACGCGGCAAAACGGACGTTTTAAATGTTGGTTACTATCTGTCAATTTACGTTCAGGAGAGGTTGTAAAAATGTTTTGTGTACATGAAGCCTAATGCAGACAGGGCAGAGAGGAGGATGTGAACTCCTGGGCCGCGGCCTGGCCAAATCGGAAGTACATTTGTACTTCCAAAAAAGTTAATATTGGAATAAAAAAAAATTCAATATCCAAAAACCAGGTGGAGGGGTGGAGGTGGTCTTTTGTTTAAGACCACCTCTCAAAAGTGAGTGGAACTCGGCTTTAAGAGGTTGTAAACCTCTGAAAAAATCCACCCCCCCCCAAAAAAAAAAACCCTGCAAGGCATAATAAGCTAGTCGCATGTCATTATGAAATACCTTGAAACTAAGCTGTTGCAGCGATCCCCGCATACCACTGTCACGGCCAACATCTTTCCCGGTGCTTCTTCCGCGTTTGCGGGCTCCGTCGCTGTGATCAAGGCTGCGATGATGTAACTCCCGTGCATGCATTCATGCATGAGCCACTGTTCACGTCATGGGCTCGGAAGGAACGGCACCCATGGGTTGCTCCTTCTGAGCGCATGCGCCAGTGATGATACTTGCTGCATGCACTGGAAATATCTCCTAAACTGTACAGGTTTAGGAGATATTTTCAATACCTATAGGCAAGCTTTATTATAGGCTTACCTGTAGATAAATGTTTGCAGAGGAAGTTAACTTCCTCTTTAATACACCTCTAAAATAAGAGCTTTAAGGAAAAGTATGGCAAAAGCTCTTTTGACCAAAGTCCACTGTTGGCTGATGTCACTCAACCGGTCCAGGCTCTGGATTGATCCTGACTTTAATGTCGGGATCCACCAAGATGTCTGGACGGGCAGCAGGCTCAATCTCTCAGCGAGATGCACTCTCCTAAAACTGTCTAACATGCTTTCAATGAAAGTGTTACTAAACCCAGGACCCTGCATTCATTATATCTGATCTCCCACAGTACACAGAACATGGAAATTCAATTATTTTAGTAAGTATAAATTGCTAAATACCCTTTCTCATCAGCAGAATATAGTAGTCTTGTGTCTTCTATCAGTGTCTGGCCGAGCACTGGTGAAAGCTTGTAGGAGGAGTTTTCATTCACCTCTGACTGTCCTATGAAGCTGCATGACCCCTGACCCTCTGTCTGGACAGTGCTGATTGGCCCTGTGCCAGTCACATGCACCCCCCCCCCCCAAAAAAAAAACAAACAAACAAAACTCTCTAGCAATACACACAAAACTGAGCATGTGCAGAAAGCCCCAAGGCTCTGTACTACCAATAGATGGATTGGCGACAGTGGAAGAAGGGGATGATCAGAGAAGACAGGATCAAACAGCCTTTTTACACAATGCAGAGGATTAACCCCTTAGGTTCCACAGTGAGTATAACAAGCATGCTTTACTGCATATACAGGCTGATTTTACTGCTGTGTGTTTAGTAACACTTTAAAATCCATCTCATCCTATTTTGACTTCAGTAAAAATGAATTCTAATTGGTTGCAAGGATTATTACACTTTGCAACTCTGTCTGACAAGAGCAGCCTCAGCGAGGTCATCAAACCTTAAAAATTGGTTTGACATTCCACAATATTGCACCACTGATTCTCCTTGCTCCAGGTGCCTCTCTGATACTTATTTAGGTCATTCTTCTCTGTGATTATAAAGCCAGAAAAGTTACCAGCCCTCTAGAAGTTTTCACTAAAGTGAAGACTATTTGAAAAGTCTGGAAAAAAATATTTTGTTAAAGGAAAATATTGTTATTTTTTTATATCTGAGTGTCAGTCTGTAACCATGTGTATGTTGTAGGTATACTTGATGCACAGCTGAGAATGTATTGGGTAATGGAGTGCTCAGTATTGGAGAGTGCTCTGCATGTCACACCAGTACTCTGTAGGCTGATGCCAACCCACCCAGGCACGGCCGCACACAACGGCTACATGTTTAATCATTAGTAAAATTTTTACAAAGCACTGCTGCCAAAAATGAGATCATACTGTCCTTTCAGGGATAATATACTGACAGATCCATAAAATTGTGAATTCTCTGTGATTTCGTTTTTGGCAGTTGTTTTTTTTTTTTAAGTAATAAGGATACTACCAGCATAATACCTCTGAGGTCCCAGAAGAGTGACATACTGACACTTGTGATCCCAGAACAATGCACACTGACATTTTGGGGTCCAAGAACACAAAACACTGACACTTGGGATCCCAGAATAATGCACACTGAAATTTGGGAACCCAGAACAATGACACACTGACACTTGAGGTCCCAGGACAATGACACATTTACACTTTGGGGTTGATTTACTGCCATAGGGGTTATCTATAAGGATATACATGCCTCCTGCATGTATCTTTACCTGTTAAATGTCTCCCCTCTGTCTGTTATGAGACCCGAAAAACTGCAGATTCTGTGGGTGGGTCTGTTGTCTGGAGTTCGGTGGGTGGAGTAGTGATGTCAGACTCCCCGCCCACCTCTACACTCCCCTTGTCAATATGCATTTTCTCCTGTGTATTTCTTACACTGAACTTCTGCTATGATCTCTAACATCCAGTGAAAAGACAGGAAAGTAACCACATGACTTCAGCATGCCAAATCATGCTGAGGTGTGGAACACCCAATCCTTGCAGAGCTGCTGAAGAAAGGAGTGGGGGTGGGAATTAAAAAATTATGCATGTCTTAGGCTAGTGCACGAGATATGTAAATCACCTGTCACTCACAGCAAGGGGGAGGATTTGACAAAGTTTTTCTATGTTTGTCAAGATTTATCTCACTGAACAATAAAAGAGGATTGCTCAGAGATGGATTAACTCTGTGTGGCAAGACTGGGCTCAAATGATAGGAAATCTTATACTCTACATTATGATGTAAAAAAAAAAAAAAAAATTCGGGTTTACATCCACTTTAAAGGGTTTGTAACCCTAAATTATGCTTTGCTGCTAGCCCCCCTATTTTAAGCTGCCACCTTGCATTGTGTAAGTGTTTGTTAGAATCAATGCCTCTCAATGCCTTTTTGTGGAAGTATCTTCAGGCCATTCACATGACTTCTGGCCGCTCTGCTATCCCGATCCAGGGCTAGAGCAGGAGGAGACAAGATCTCCCTCTGACATCAGCCAAGAGTCACGTAATCACTGACTGCCCGCTCAGCCCTTTCCGCTGTAGCCCTGGATCAGAACAGCAGAGCGGCCAGAGTCACGAGACCGCCTTGAAGACACATCACAAAAAGGTCCTTAGAGGCGTTGTTTTTAACACTTATACAGTGCAGAAGGCAGCTTAAAAGAGAAGGGCAGCATTTTTTTTTTAATTGTAGTTTTTTTACTAACAGCAGCGGGGAGGAGGAGACAGAGACACAGACTCCTGAGCTGACAGGCAGGGAGGGGAGGAGGGAGAGGATGAGGGAGAGCAGAGAGCAGATGACGGAGGCACGTAAACTGACCAGTGTCAGGGCTCAGCAGGCATGATAAATCGTGGTCAGTTTACAGGGGGGAGGGCAGAAACTGGCAGAATCAGCCAGGTTTTTTAAAGTTTCCAGAGAGGCAGGTTAGACAATCACAAGCACTGTGCTGTTACTGTGCTGTTTACCTGCTATAAGGAAACAGGATCTCTCTCTATATATATATGTATATATAAATATATATTTTTTTATGGTAACAACCACTTTAAAGAAAATGTAAACCCAGCATTTCATATTCCTGATGCATGCCTCCTGTAACAAGTACCATGAAAAAGTATCCTAAAGCAAAACGAAAAGCAGTGCTGCTTTAAGGGTAGTAGGTAGTTAAAAACACTTTTTTTTATTACAAATTGTACACTCACATTTGTGTGATAAGAAATAGGCATAGGTAGGTTCTCCTGGGCAACGCAGAGTCACATCACGAACCAGCTGGGCTGTGGCAGGGCCGGCCTCGGCCGCTTGCGTTAGCTTCCGATGGCTTGGGGTTCCCTCAGATAGCGCGTCAGCAGGTTCCTAGGAAGATGACGTCAGGTGGAGGAGAGCGGGGGGCATGGACGTAGCGTGCTCGCGTTCGGAGGCATTGAGCACATTAGTCATAAGAGCACAGCATGGTTGGTTCTCTAGCTGTCACGTACCAGGCTGGAGGCTGAGGTGACGAGAGGGCTCCCCTTGTGGCTGAGTGCAGAGTACCTCTTTAGTTGGAGACAGAGGGTGCTATGCCCAGAGATGCATGGGTTGCCTGTCGGTGAAGCTGTCTAATGGTTCCAGAAGCGGGACATATAGGGGCAGAGAAGGCAGTCACAGCCAATGATTCTCTGGGGGTACTGGCAGATCTTGACAGATGGATAAGCAGAGACAACGTCAGAAGCCAGGCCGGGGGTCAAACACAGGAAGACAGTCAGAAGCAGAGGCAGGAAGCGTAGTTGAGATCAAGCCAGGGTCAAACATAGGAAGTCAATCTGGAACAGGCAAGAGCAGGTCCATGAAACAAGCCGGGTTCAGAGCCAGAAGAGAAGCCAAAGCAGGTCAGGGTAAGCCGGGTCGGTAACAGGTAATCAAACAGGAGCAAGAAACACAGGATACAGAGCTGATGATAATCCAGCGATTTATGAGAGCCACTGGAGTCCTTATATAGGCCAGCAAACACTGGTAATTAGGACGTTTTGCATACTTACGTTTGTCGTCGCAAATGTACGTTCGCCATTGCGTGCCGGCCGCTAATGCGCATGCGCGGACTGGCGTGGCCATATTAGATATTGACATATCTGCCAGTTCTTCTCCGGATTCTTGCCTGACACTATAGCTGTGCTGGGAACACAGCCTGCTCTCCTTTAATGATCAGACTTGTCCTGACATGCACCCCTCCCCCCTGCACAGCCTCTCACTGGGCAGTTCAGTGTGCTTCTGTTTCTCCTTCTCTAGCTCTTATTGTTATTATTATAGTGCCAACAGTTTGCTCAGTGCTTAACAAAATGAAGGCAGACATTACAGTTACATTACAACTTGGTACATGAGGAATCAGAGGGCCCTGCTTGTTAGAGCTTATAATCTAAGAGGGAGGGTCAACTGATATAAAAGGTAATAACTGTGGGGGATGGGCTGATGGAGAAAGTAAAACAGTGTATTAGTTAGAAGTAGGATAGGCTTCTTTAAAGAGAAGGGTTTTCAGGGATCGTCTAAAGATGAATAGATTAGGGGACATTTGGACAGAATGGGGTAGGGAGTTTCAAAGGATGGGAGAAGCTCTGTAGAAATCCTGAAAGACGAGCATGGGAGGAGGTGACAAGGGAGCTAGAGAGCAGGAGGTTTTGGGAGGACCAAAGAGAGAGGCTTGGTTGGTATTTTGAGACTAAGCTAGTGATGTAGCTGGGGACAGAGAAGTGGATGGCTTTGTAAATTATTGTTAGTACTTTGAAATTTATTTGTTGGGTGAGTGGAAACCAGTGGAGGGATTGACAGAGAGGGCTGGAGGACACTGAACGGTTGGTAAGGTGGATGAGTCTTGCAGCATCATTCATGATAGACTGAAGTGGGGATAGACTATGATAAGGTAATCCAATGAGGAAGCAGTGGCAGTAGTCGAGACCAGTGGCGTAGCGTGGGTTGTCAGCGCCCGGGGCAAGGCAAGTAATTTGCGCCCCCCTAACGCGTGGACTTTTAGCACTCAATGAGTCCCTTCGACTAGTACAGTATAAAACCCCTTACCCCCTATGTCACAGATCAGCTGCAGAGCTGATCTGTGTCTTACCTTTACTGCTGTAGGTCGGCTGGCCACTTGCTTGAGCAACACTTATTCCTGAGCACCCTTCCTGTAGCCTGCTTAAACGGACTTCTCGTGAACTGATCCCTTGTGTACCAACTCGGCTAGTTCTCCTGATTACGTTGTCTGCTGCCCGCCCTGACCTCGGCTCGCTATCTGGCTCTCCTTTTGCTTCATCCATCCATCCATCCATCTGTGTCTGACAGTGTCTTCTGGTACTCTCCTTGTGAACAGGGTGAACCCTTCAATGCCAGTGTCATTTGCACAGTAATCAGTGCATTTTTATAGCACTGATCGCTGTATAAATGACAATGGTCCCAAATATGTGTCAAAAATGTCTGATGTGTCCGCCATAATGTCGCAGTCACAATAAAAAAATCGCCATTACTAGTAAAAAAAAAGATTAATAAAAATACAATAAAACTATCCCCTATTTTGTAAACGCTATAACTTTTGCGCAAACCAATCAATAAATGCTTATTGTGATTTTTTTTTTACCAAAAATATGTAGAAGAATACGTATCAGCCTAAACCTGAGGAAAAAAAATGTTTTTTTTAATTAATTTTTGGGGGATATTTATTATAGCAAAAAGTAAAAAATAATGCGTTTTTTTTTAAATTGTTGCTATTTTTTGTTTATAGCACAAAAAATAAAAACCACAGAGGTGATCAAATACCACCAAAAGAAAGCTCTATTTGTGGGAAAAAAAGGACGTCAATTTTGTTTGGGAGCCACGTCACACGACCGCACAATTGTCAGTTAAAGCGACGCAGTGCTGAATGGCAAAAAGTGCTCTGGTCAGGAAGGGGGTAAAATCTTCCAGGGCTGAAGCGGTTAATTAAAGCAAAAAAAATCCACACATAGAGCACATGTCAAAAATCACCCTAGCAGGCGCATCACTAAACCTAAGGGCCTTTTCACACTGGGGTGGTTTGCAGGAGCTATTTGCTCTAATAATAGCGCCTGCAAACCGACCCGAAACAGCCGCTGCTTTCTCTCCAGTGTGAAAGCCCCTGAGGGCTTTTACACTGGAGCGGTGTGGGAAAAAAGTCCTGCTCTGCTAGCAGCATCTTTGGAGCGGTGAAGGAGCGGTGTATACACCGCTCCTTCACCGCTTCTGCCCATTGAAATCAATGGGACAGCGCGGCTATACCGCTGGCAAAGCGCCTCTGCAGAGGCGCTTTGCAGTGGTTTTTAACGCTTTCTCAGCTGCTAGCGGGGGGTAAAACCGCCCCCACTAGCGGCCGAATACGACGGTAAAGTGCCGCTTACAATAGCGACGCTTTACCGCCGACACCACTCCCACCTCAGTGTGAAATGGGCCTAAGAAAATGATAAACAATGCAGTGGTGATATATTGTAGTAATGTGTTTACTATTTTATTTTATGTCATGATGTGCATTTATGGACACTGTCAGTGAATGAGAGAAAGAGATAAATACTGTATGCAGCCGCAGGACAGTATAGTGAAAGTCTTTCACAACGTTTAAAGCCATGAGAAGGGAAGAGAAACTCCTTGGAGCACTGGCTGACGACCCCACCATACATACTACACTGTCCTGCGGCTGCATACAGTATTTATATCTTTCTCTCCCATCCCCCCCGCCCCTGGGGCCAGTAACACGAATTGAGGGAGTCTCAGTCTCACACACCTTGTCCTGCCTGCGCCTGGATCGGTCCCGATTCCCCGGAGGATAAGAGAAGAAGACAGCGGCCGCGATAGGGTCATGTGTGGAGGCGGGACTTCAGGAGCGCTCACATGACCCCCATGCGGCCAATCACAGGGCGCCAGATACTTAACATGGCCGGAGCGCGGGGGACACAGGAACATAAAATTAGGAGGTGGCAGCCAGTAATGACACTACTGGCACAAAATTGCGCCCCCCCTAAATGTCACGCCCGGGGCCACGTCACCCCCCGCACCCCCCACGCTACGCCACTGGTCGAGACGAGAGATGACCAGGGAGTGAATTAGAAGCTTAGTGGTGTCATTGGTTAGAAAAGGGGTATTCTGCAGATATTTCGAAGGTTGAGGCGGCATGATTTGGACAGGGATTGGATGAAAGGACAGTTCAGAGTCCAGGATTACCCCTAGAACCCTGACATGTGGGGATGGACTGATAGTTGTGCCATTGATCTTGACAGAGAAGTCAGGGGAAGGGGCATGTGGGGGAGGAAATATTATGAGCATAGTTTTAGATTTAGTTTGAGGAAGTGGTGTGTCATCCAGACAGATATGTCTGTTAGTAAATACGTGATGTGTGAGGAGACGTGATGGGGTGAGCTGAGGGGTAGAGAGATAGATTTGGGTATCGTCGGCATACAAATGGAAGCAGCTGAAAACAGAGGTAATGTAACCACTTATAAAAAAAAAGGGGGGGGGGGGAGGTATTTATAATGTGTTTTATATCTATATCTATAGAATGATGCTGATCCAGCAGCTTCAATATTTTCTAATCTGGAACAATTGTACTACTTATAGGAAGTTCTGTGTTCAGTCTAACTGTCCTGATCTGCAAAGTTCATCAAGGTCCAGGTCTCAAAATCTAGAAGCTAAAGGCAGGCAGGCAACGAGTAATTGCAGAAAGAGGTCAGCAATGGCAGCCTGCATATTTCTCGCATTATATACTCCCAATAATCCACAAGGCTAAAATCACACAATGGTACTTGAGGTCTCAGAGCTGTGCACATGATTCCCCCTACTGGTCACAACTAGTACTGCAGTTTATGTTTTCTTTCATAAACATTGTAGCAGGTGACAATTGTGTTTGTTACATTTTTTTTCTGGCATTCCACAATATTGCCCCACTGATTATTCCTGCTCCAGGTGCCTCTCCAATACTTATTTAGGTCATTCTTCCGTCTGTGATTCTGCAGCCAGAAAGGTTACCAGCCCTCCAGAAGTTTACAGTATGTAAAATAAATACAATAAAATGAAGGATGTTTAGAAAGTCAGTGAAAACAATGTTTTGTTAAAAGGAAAAACATTGTTTTTTTTTGTATCTGAGTGTCAGTCTGTAACAATAGTATGTTGCATGTATCACAGCTGAGAATGTATTTGGTAATGGAGTGGTCAGTAATGTAGAATGCTCTACACCCCCCGGTTAACACTGCTGCGGCTTAACATGCGAGTTGCGGCACATAAAGTCACATGACAAGTCAAAACACATTCATTTCAATGGGTGCTGTTTTTTTTTTCTTTTATGTAATCTTTATTTGAAAAATAAGAGAAAAAACCCAAATTGGGTAAAAGCTGCGCTTAGATTAAAAAATAATAAGAAAAGCTGCCAGCACCCTAAAAAAGTCCTGTATCTGACCTCCAAAAGTATAATAAACAGCAAAGTGCAGCGCTAATAACATATGTGAAAAGTTAAAATTAAGTTCCACCAAGTGACATGTAAAACAATTAGTGAAAAAACATATTACAAATAACAAATGAAACTAAAATCACAAATGTATGTGAAAAAAAGTCCAAAAATTCTTGATAAGTCCACAAATAAAGTAAATAGATGAAGAACACCCATCCAAGAGAGGTTTGTGACAAAAGGTGCCTAGATATGGTCCACCAAAACGTGTGTGAGTAGAGTCTGCTTACCAGACGGCGATGACTGCTATTATGGCAGTCTCGCCCAGCATAGGGATTATGGTCTCCCAAAACCCAAGGTACAATACGGGATCGGTAGTTCTAACACTCCATCAGACCGAAAATACAAAAGAGAACACCTCCATAGTGCAACATTGTATGATATAAAAATTTAATAGTAAACAAGGAGTCACACTTACAATATTGCAGAAGATATGCAGCATATGGAAAAAACAAGCAGAGCGGCGGCGTCTCCGTGTACCGCGATTCACTTCCTGTGTTCAAGCCCTTCCAAGAACGTGATGACGTCACCGTCGTAGGCTCCTCCCTACGCGTTTCGTCACGATAGGACGTCGTCTGGGGATTGGCCGATTAAATTTTTATATCATACAATGTTGCACTATGGAGGTGTTCTCTTTTGTATTTTCGGTCTGATGGAGTGTTAGAACTACCGATCCCGTATTGTACCTTGGGTTTTGGGAGACCATAATCCCTATGCTGGGCGAGACTGCCATAATAGCAGTCATCGCCGTCTGGTAAGCAGACTCTACTCACACACGTTTTGGTGGACCATATCTAGGCACCTTTTGTCACAAACCTCTCTTGGATGGGTGTTCTTCATCTATTTACTTTATTTGTGGACTTATCAAGAATTTTTGGACTTTTTTTCACATACATTTGTGATTTTAGTTTCATTTGTTATTTGTAATATGTTTTTTCACTAATTGTTTTACATGTCACTTGGTGGAACTTAATTTTAACTTTTCACATATGTTATTAGCGCTGCACTTTGCTGTTTATTATATTTTATTTGAAAAATGTTTGCATCATACAACATATAAAAGACATAAAACAAAACACATAAAGAAGAGTAAAAACATACAGAAAAAATCCTCGTAGGTGTCATATGCATTACCAATGGGTGCTGTCCTAATCAATGCGACTCAAGTCGCAGCCACACACAAAAAAATAAAGTTTCCTGCGCTACATTTCTGCCATTGGTGCGACTTAAGTACCATAGACTGCAATGTTAAATCACAAAAGTCACGAGGAAATAACAAGCAAGTTGCATGACCTTGGGCTTGCAGAAGTGTGAACCGAGCCTACATGTCACAGCAGTACTCTGCAGGCTAATGCCAACCCACCCAGGCACGGACACACACATCAGCTACATGTTTAATCATTAGCAAAATGTTACAAAGCACTGCTGTCAAAAATGAGATCATACTGTCCTTTCAAGTATAATATACTGACAGATCTATAAAAATCTGAGTTGTCTGTGATTTCGTTTTTGGCAGTTGTTTTAAAAAAATAACATTTGGTTGCGCAATCCTGGCAGCCAGATAAAGGTGTCTGTATGGACCCAGAGTGATACACCGGAGATACAGAATGACAGACTAACACCTGGAGATCACAGGACAGTGACACACTGACACGTGGGGGTCCCAGAACAAAAAACACTGAAACTTGGGGGTCCCAGAACAATGACACACTGACACTTGGGGGTCCCAGAACAATGACACACTGACACTTGGGGGTCCCAGAACAATGACACACTGACACTTGGGGGTCCCAGAACAATGACACACTGACAATTGGGGGTCCCAGAACAATGACACACTGACACTTGGGGTCCCAGAACAAAAACACTGAAACGTGGAGGTCCCAGAACAATGACACACTGACACTTGGAGGTCCCAGAACAATGACACGCGGGGGTCCCAGAACAATGGCACACTGATACTTGGGGTCCCAGAACAATGACACGTGGAGGTCCCAGAACAATGACACACTGGCACTTGGGGGTCCCAGAACAATGACACACTGACACTTGGGGGTTCCAGAACAATGACACACTGACACTTGGGGGTCCCTGAACAATGACTCGCTGACACTTGGGGGTCCCAGATCAATGACACACTGACACTTGGGGGTCCCAGAACAATGACACACTGACACTTGGGGGTCCCAGAACAACGACACACTGACATTTGGGGGTTCCAGAACAATGACACACTGATACTTGGGGGTCCCAGAACAATGACACACTGACAATTGGGGTCCCACAATAATCACACACTGATACTTGGGACCCACAATAATCACACTCTGAAACTTGGGGTCCCACAATAATCACACACTGACACTTGGGGGTCCCAGAACAATGATGCCTATACAGAACTTTCTGCCGATCTAGTAGCTTCAGTGTTTTCTACACTGCTAACCTGAAACAAATGTACATCTTGAAGAAAGTTCTATCTTCATTCTAACTTCCCTGATCTGCAACTTTCATAAGGGTCCATGTCTCAAAATATTGAAGCCAAAGGCAGCCAGACAACTAGTATTTTCAGAAACAGGTCAGCAATAGCAGACTACATATTTCTCCCAATATAAACTATATTACCAAAAGTATTGGGACACCTGCCTTTACACGCACATGAACTTTAATTGTCATCCCAGTCTTAGTCCATAGGGTTCAATATTGAGTTGGCCCACCCTTTGCAGCTATAACAGCTTCAACTCTTCTGGGAAGGCTGTCCACAAGGTTTAGGAGTGTGTCTATGGGAATGTTTGACCATTCCTCCAGAAGCGCATTTGTGAGGTCAGGCACTGATGTTTGACAAGAAGGCCTGGCTCGCAGTCTCCACTCTAATTCATCCCAAAGGTGTTCTATCGGGTTGAGGTCAGGACTCTGTGCAGGCCAGTCAAGTTCCTCCACCCCAAACTCACTCATCTATGTCTTTATGGACCTTGCTTTGTGCACTGATGCGCAGTCATGTTGGAACAGGAAGGGGCCATCCCCAAACTGTTCCCACAAAGTTGGGAGCATGAAATTGTCCAAAATGTCTTGGTATGCTGACGCCTTAAGATGTCCCATAGACACACTCCTAGACTCCATAGACAGCCTTTCCAGAAGAGCTGAAGCTGTTATAGCTACAAAGAGTGGGCCAACTCAATAATGAACCCTGCAGACTAAGACAGGGATGCCAGTAAAGTTCATGTTAAAGTAAAGGCAGGCGTCCCAATACTTTTGGTAATATAGTGTGTATTACCTTTAATAATCCACAAGGCTAAAATCACACAATTTAAGGGCTTAGAGACATGCACATGATTCCCCCTACTGGCCACAGCTAGCACTGCATTTTATGTTTTCCTGCATTACACAATGTGGCAGGTGACAGTTGTGTCTGCTACATTTTATCTGTAACGTTGAACTCCAGGAAAATTAAAAAAAAAAGAGACAAATTAATACAGCTCTGTATTTATCAGCATATATAGTATAAATACTTTTAAAAAATAATAAAGGCCACTGTACCATGAATTTGGGTGCAGCTCAGTCCCTAAACATGTGAAAACTCTCACGCAAAAAGACAGTCAATACTTTGTTAAATTTTTTTTTTTTTTATTCACTTGCATATGTACAGTATATCCAAAAATATTTGGTAATTATACATTTCACATACACAAGCTCTGATATGATAGCATGTATGCCTTTAGGAATAACCAGTTGATATCCTAAAATTTGGCGTGTTTCATGAAGCAACTTTCACTTCTTCAGGATATAAAGAAACTTATAAGGATATCATCAGAGAAACCATTTCATTAATATATCATAATAGGAAGCATGTACCCAAACAAGGATATCTGCAATAAAGAAACACTTCCCAATAAATAATGATTGATGAGCAGTAAGAGGGTCATACTTACACATCAAGCAATAAACATGTAAAATGCAGAGTCCATCTCTGGCAAAAAATGGAGTGCAATAGAAAAGCGCTGCCAGGACAATCTTGCCCGGGAGATGTGGAAGGGCAGGAATCCACCAAACATGGAATATGCAGCAGGAGTCACAGACCGGAGCCCTCTAAATACAGTGTACAGCTACAAAAGTGTTTCAAAAGGCACAAGTATCAGCTGAATATATAATGATAAAGAACAGATAGCAGCAAAAAAGTGAAAGCCAGGTGGAACAAGACCATATGCAGTGATGACGAACCTTTTTGAGCCTGAGTGCCCAAACTGCAACACAAAACCAACTTATTTATTTTAAAGGGCCAACACTGAAATTAAACAAGGCGCGCTGTGCTGCTGGTGACACCGCTCTGCTGGGTCTGGAAGCCAAAAAACATACTAGTAAGGGGGCGCTGTACTAGATGGAGACCAGGGCAAATGCATTGAAAGAAAAAGCATTTATTAATAAAAACTTTCCGCAGGCAAAGGACAGTTTACATGGTAAACCAGGTGCATAGGCAGGTGGAAGAGCAATGTGATAACCAATGGGAATATGAAGAAAACTCATATAGATGTAGAAAAGCACAAAACTGTCAGGTCAGATGAAGGGCTTGCTGAAAAACCCTGCATCTCCAGTGGGATAAACAAAGGATTCCATTGGGACCTGGGAGATGGATGAAGCCGGTGCCTGCCAGAAGGACCCAGAGTCTCTGGGTCTCCTAGAAGGTCTTTGGAGATTCCAAGGGTAATCGGAGAGATGGACGCAGCTGATGCCTGCCGGAAACCGCAAGCCAAGAGAGAGGGCTGAAACGCTCTTGGAGCACAGCATCAGGCGCGATGACGTCACTGGACGAGCCATCCAGTGACTAACATGCACACTGGAGATGGCCAGTCAGTGTGCTCTCCTATGTCAAGCTCTTCTGAATATAGCTCATGTGCCCACTGAGAGGGCTCTGCTTGCCAGCTGTGGCACGTGTGGGATATAGGGTTCAAATGATTGTGAATATAGACCTTTAGAAAAATCATAATCACATATTTAAAAGCGATAAAAAGAATATCAAAATAAATGCTACCCAGCTATAAATCGGGAACCAATAATACCAGAAACCAAAAGAGGACTGAAAAGGAAACATTGACAGCTAAAATGGTGATACAAACAAACTAGGTGGTAATGCTATAAAAAATGCCCTTAAGTGGTTGTAAAGGAAAAAAATAATAATAATAACAAACATGTCTATACTTACCAGCTCTGTGCCATAGAATGGCACAGAGCAGCTCGATCCTCCTCTTCTGGGGTCCCCCGCCAGTGCTCCTCCTCTCTTGCTGATGCCCCAATGGGAAACTGATTTACATGGGGGCACTCATGCAGGCTCGCTCCCAAGCCCTGCTGCTGCGTCCATCGACACAGACATCAGGAGTCGGCTGCCCTCCGTTTTCCCACCAAATGGGAGTATATATTAGGGATCACTTTGACTTTGGATAGAAGTAACTGGTGTGTAAAAATTGGTCTTTGGGTGTCGGTGGTGCCTTCGCACCATAACCCTATAGAGGTACTCTTGATGAAAGCAAGAATTGGCTTTGCTGTAAAAAAATTGCAATGATATGCACCTGTCAAACAGGTGCTGAAAAATTGGTCTTTGGGTGTTAATTGTGCCCATGAAACCTATACCAAAAACGTTCTTCCAGATGAAATGATTGAACACCCTCAAAGCTAGGCAGCCTCGAAGTCCTGCAGAGATTCCACATCCCAAAAAGACTTAATCAGTGACATCGGCATCAGGGGCTTTATAGCTGGTAATCCAGGACCGATTCATTTTTATAAAAGTCAAACGGTCCACAGAGTCTGTGGACAGACGCGTTCTATGATCAGTAACAAAACCTCCTGCAGCACTGAATGCCCATTCTGAAAGCACGCTGGATGCAGGGCAGCCCAACAACTCAATAGCATTCTGGGCAAGTTCTGGCCAGTGGTCTATTCTCATGACCCAGTAAGTCAGTGGATCGTCAGTTGGAAAGCTCTCAATCTCTGTTTTGGCCACGAGGAAATCGTCCACCATGTGATGCAGACGCTGCCGATGGGATGTGGAAGCTGACAGCCCTGGACGGCAAGGACTAAAAAAATTCCAAAATGCCTCACTTAGGCGGACGACTTCTCCAACGCTCCTCTCTTGACCAACAGCAGACTCAAAACTATGTTTTCCAGGACACTGTAACCTACTGGAGTCAGGAAAAACGTTCAATAAAATCCTCTTTAACGTGTCCTCAAGAGATTTTATCTCTTGCCCTCTCTGTGGGGACAGGATGAGTTCTGAGACCTTCCCCTTATAACGGTGGTCAAGGAGGGTTGCCAACTAGTAATCATTCTTCTCCTTTATGCCACATATTCTTGGGTCCTTTCTGACATAGGTACTCATTGACATCCCTCTGCCGCATGTATAGGTGCTGCAGCATTCCCAAAGTTGAGTTCCACCTGGTGGGCATGTCATAAATCAGGCGGTTTACGGGCAGGTGGAATTCCCGCTGAATTTCAGCCAACCGAGCACTGGCTGTGTATGACTGCCTGAAATGGCTACAGACTCTTCTGGCCTGCTTTAGTACATCTTGCAACCCTGGGTACGTACTTAGGAAACGCTGCACCACCAAATCGAGGACATGTGCCAGGCATGGCACATGTGTCAACTTTCCCTGTCTAAGGGCGGACAGGAGGTTTGAGCCCTTATCAGACACCACCATTCCTGGCTCCAGCTGGCATGGTGTGAACCACCTCTGGGCCTGTTCCTGCAGAGCTGCAAGAATCTCTGCTCTGGTGTGGTTGCTGTCCTTTAAAAACACCAGCTGAAACACTGCATGGCACCTTTTAGCATGACTCTGGGAATAGCCCTTTGAACACTTAGAGGGTACCTGATGTTCGTAGGACAATTCTGCAGAGGAGGGCATTGAGGTGGTGGAGGAGGAGGAGGGGGTAGAGCTCACAGGTCTGGCATCATCACCACCAGCTGTATGTAGACGTGGGGGCACAACAAGCTGCAGCACCGAGCCCTGTCCTGCATCCTTTTAAGTTGCAAGCAGCGTTACCCAGTGTGCTGTGAACGAAATATATCGTCCCGCCCCATGTTTGCTGGACCGCGTGTCAGCAGTAAGGTGGATTTTATGGCTGAATGTCTTGCCCAACAATGCCAGAACATTCCCTTCCACGTGATGGTAGAGAGATGGAACGGCTTTACGTGAAAAGTAGTAGTGACTGGGAACCTGCCATTGTGGTACAGCACATTGTGAGAATTCATGGAAGGGGGCAGAATCCACCAGGGCTGAAAGGCAGAAGTTGGATTGCCAACAGCTTTGACAAGCTTGCATTCAGATGTTGGGCATGTGGGTGGCAGGGACTGTATTTTTTTTCCCGCTGCAGCAGATGGGGCAGAGAAATTTGCTGGCTGCAGTCTATAGCTGGTGGTGTGCTGCTGGCAGATGTGCTGCTAGGACCTGGGACACCCTGTGCTATACCATCATCCCTGTCAGTGGAGGCTGCTTAAAGGTAATGACTTGGTATCGCAGGGGCAGACTGACGTGGGTAAGGAAGAGGAGGAGGGACAGATTTGTGCCCCTTTTGTGTGCCTTTTAGGTGTTCTTACCAATGGGTGGTTGGACGTTAAATGCCTTGTTAAGCATGTGGTACCCAAATGGTTGGTGTTTTTGCCATGTTTGATGTGCCTGAGACACAGTTTGCAGATAGCAAATGTGCTGAAAAAGGCCCAGACAGCTGAGCTTTAGGGAGTAGGCCGGGAGATAACAGCTGCAGAATGTGATGGAATAGGGTGGCTGCTCTCTACTCTTTCTTGATGTTGGCCTCCTTGGGGTTGTGCCGCCTCACCTTCAGTTTCCTCTTCTGCTCTATCTGGCACCCAAGTCACATCAGTGACCTCATCATCATCATGTCCATCTCCTCCATCTTCATCATTACCACTGGAGACAACTTGGTAATACGCTGCGGCTTGGGGAACATGAATGCCAATTTGTCTACCAGTGTTCCTCCCTATCTCTAGGCTCATGTTCCTGTCATCCTCAACCTCAGAACCAAAATCTGAATCCAGTAATGGCTGGGCATCATCAAGGAGCAAGTGGCTGACGTTGTGGTCAAATAACTCAGCTGACTCCTCAATGGCTGATGTTGGGGCTATAGCAGAAATAGATGTGGCCAAGGAGGCAGGTTTATCCACTCTGGCAACTGCAGGGGACTGCACACTTGTCTCTGCTTGCGTGACAGAGGATGAGGAGGATGAGGAAGGTTCAGTAAGCCAGTCCACCACCTCCTCTGCATGCTGTGGCTGGATAGCACAGGCAAACTCACTAAACAGAGGAAATGATGCCCTGCCTGAGGATTGACCACCATGTCCACCTTTGCTTGTGGACACATTTGTTGCTGGCCCCCTTACAAGGAACATCTGCCTCTCCTTGTTGTCCTCCCAGACATTATTGGGAGGGAGGGGAGGTGCTTATAAGCAAATGTAAAGAAGAAGTTCTGTACGTAGAGGAGCTTTAATCAATGTAAAGAGGTCTTTAGTGCACTTTAATTTGAGTACTCACACTACTCAGATACACTATAATATACTGCAATATAATGCGCCAAACGTACAGTGACGCACAGAACTATATGGCGTTAAACTGGCAGTAACGTACATGAAACTATATGGCGTTAAACTGGCAGTAACGCACACAAAACCCACCCACACTGTTCAATTAGAGCGCATGTGCCGGTGACGCAACCGGCAGCATGTACAGTAAATATCTCCTAAACGGTGCACATATAGGAGATATTTACACTACCTATAGGTAAGCCTTATTATAAGCAAACCTATAGGTACAAATTATGCATGGAAGTTTACTCCCACTTTAACATGTTAAAGCTTGAATATTTAATAATATGGTTTACACTTTGTTGTGTAAGCTGTCACACTGTTTTCCAAATTTTAGTGATAGGTTCCAATTAAAATAATTTCAGCATCACTGTTCAGATCTCCCAAGTTACCAATGAGAAATAATTTTCCAACTTCTGTAAATTGGTGTGATTGGTTATTATGGGGTGTAATACTTTGCACATCTTCTTCCCCTAGACAATCTCTCCTGGCAGGTTGTCAGTGTGATAGATCAGAGCCCAGCGATGACACTTCCAGCTCGCTGTTTTTAGGAAGGAACAGTGTCTGCCTCTTCATCAGCTCTCCGCCTGACACTTTCTTGGTAACTGCTGTGCAATCTTACATAATACAAATAATATGAGCATTGTATGTGTGAGCCTGCAATGGTATCCACACAGTACATTTCCAGTAATAAGACATTGGGGGTTTTCTCACTTCGATACAAAATTCCAATGTCTCCATTGTGAAGCAAGATTATAGTGTTGTTGAACAAACTGAAAAAAAAAATGAAATTGTTGTAACTTTATAAAGTTGTACTGCCAAATCAGTAGATTTCCTGCTCTCGTGCACACCGCTGGATCAAGATGGGGCTCAGGTAAGTGCTAGGAAGAGGGCTGCTGAACATAGATTATTTACCTTCAGGCTGGGTTCACACTTAGATTGGATTCGGCTCACAACAGGGGTCCGGTGTGTCCCTGTTTTCCATTTTAATCCTTATGCTGATAGTATTATTAAATAGAAAAGCGTATCAAATTTACTTGTTTTAAACTTTTATTTTTACTTTTCTTCAGTTACTTCCTGGTTTCAGGCATAGGCATATGATATCATACATCTTAGGAGTCTCCAGAAGGGAAAGAGGGGCTATAAAACTTTTGTCACTTTTAACACTTTTTAAAAAGTGTTTAAAAAAAAATAAAAAGTGTTAAAAGTGTTTTTGTCACTTTTAACACTTTTAAAACGTAAAGTTTTAAAAGTGTTGGAACGCATATGGCAGCGTCGTGCATGCGCACTCCAGTGGGTAGCCATATGTGACAAAACACCTGCATGCCTGAGCTTAAAGTGGAACTTTACCCATAACAACTTGATAAAAAATAACGTTCTATAGCAAAGAACATACACTCTACATTAAGAAATTATTCTACCAAAATTAGTGTGTGCTGTAAATTGCCTCCAGTATTGCTTCTGTTTCTTGTTGCTGGAGGCTGCCATTTTTCTGAAGCAAGAGCCCCTGAACAGTAGTAAATCATAAAGTGGAACTAAATCCATCAAAAAACAGTTACATTTCAGGAATACCGGGATTGCTAACTGTCACATTTGCTTGTGTACTCAACCAAACTGTAAAACCTTTAAATGGCTGGTGTCATAACTGATCACATGTGCAACACCATGGCAGTTGCAGATCAGACAGAAGCAGCTTCCTTGGCTGTAAAGAATAGAATAGCTTAAAGCAGAGTTCCACCCAAAAGTGAAACTTCTGCTTATATGATTCCCCCCCCCCCCCCCTCCGGTGCCACACCAGCAAGTGATTCATTTACTTCCTGGAATCCATCTGCCTTAACCACTTCAGCCCTGGAAGATTTGGCTGCTGAATGACCGGGCCACTTTTTGCGATTCGGCACTGCGTCGCTTTAACTGACAATTGCGCAGTCATGCAAGGCTGCACCCAAACAAAATTGGTGTCCTTTTATTCCCACAAATAGAGCTTTCTTTTGGTGGTATTTGATCACCTCTGCGGTTTTTATTTTTTGCGCTATAAACAAAAAAAGAGCGTAAATTTTGAAAAAAACACAATATTTTGTACTTTTTGCTATAATACATATCCCCATTTTTTTTTAAAAAAAAAGCTAATTTTTTTCTCTGTTTAGGCCGATATGTATTCTTCTACATATTTTTGGTAAAAAAAATCGCAATAAGCGTATATTGATTGATTTGCGCAAAAGTTATACCATCTACTAAATAGGGGATAGATTTATAGAATTTTTATTATTATTAATTTTTTACTAATAATGGCGGCGATCAGCGATTTTTATCGTGACTGCGACATTATGGTGGACACATCAGACACTTTTGACACATTTTTGGGACCATTGGCATTTATACAGCGATCAGTGCTATAAAAATGCACTGATTACTGTAAAAATGTCACTGGCAGGGAAGGAGTTAACACTAGGGGGCGATCAAGGGGTTAACTGTGTTCCCTGTGTGTGTTTCTAACTGTAGGGGGAGGGCACTGACCTAGAGGAAATGACAGATCGTGGTTCCTAGCTATTAGGAACTCACGATCTGTCTTTCCTCACAGAACAGAACAGGGATTTGTGTGTTTATCAGTGGTAAAATTACTAAAGCGCTGAAGTGAAAATATATCTATAAATTATGTGAGAATAAAGTATAATACATAAATAAATATCAAGATAATTCAATCAGTGACACCCCACTTATAAATGAATAGATAAATAAAGTGATGCGCTCGTATTATCTCATTGATATCCTGCTATCTCATTGTGCTGACAAAACACATCCTAAAACTGAATACATTGTTTCAAACTTATTGCAAAACATAAGCAGTGAAAACCACATCAAAACATATAAGATAAATATCTAAATACAATGTGTTCGGAATTTTCATGTGTGATTTCCTTATTACTGAAAGACCTCCCGAGGATTTTATTCCACAAAAGATATTTTATAACCAGTGTTCTTGTAAGTTAGTGATAAAAATAAAATATAAAAATAAATATGGGTTTATATGTAATCCAATACACCTTGAATAAAAATTGTGATTGGTTCACTAATTAGAAGCAAAAATGATACCTCCTCTTTGTTTTAAATCAGGGCTTTGTGAGTTAGGATGAATCAGCGGTGGATAGGCTTAGTCCCTTTCATCCACCGGCTTGGATCGGTTACTCTCCGGTTCTAGTGCTCTCCCCCATATGAAATACAAGAATGGGAAAATACCATTGAGCACATATCAGCCAAAACATACATGAAGCAAAGACCCCAATAGATTCACTCACATGATCTCTATATCATAGATCGCATTCTCCAGTTATATGGTCAGTTTACACTCAGCTCCGTGCTGCTCCGTGCTGCTGCTATTTGGATCACTGGCAGACTGCACACTGACAAGAGCGTCACAAGCTCCTTCTCCCCACGCGTATCCTCACTGGGCACGTGACTTTTTCAAGGGTCATCGCGACCTTCGGCCACGAGCATCGGCACCCCCGCAGTGCAGTGGGCTCATGCGCGTACCTGCTATCCTGATCCCGTGAGCCGACGTATAGCTACGGTGATTCGCCGGATTGTGCCGACCTGCCGCAGTATAATAACGGCGGCTGGTCGGCAGGCGGTTAAAGTGATTCTAAACGATCATCTTTAAAACAACCCATTTAGTTTAAAATAGAAATGAAAGGCAAAGCATTTGTGTGTAGATATAAAAAAAAGAAAACAGATACTTTTTTTTTCTTTTTATAAGTGATCACATTCCCTCTGTTCTCAGCTGCATAAGAGCTGGGGGGAGGAAAAGCAGCAGCACACTGAGCTTCCCAGTGAATGGCTGTGCAGGGAGGGGCGTGTCAGGACAAGTCTGATCATTGGAAAACAGGCTGAGTTCCCAGCACAGCTAAAGAACTGACCATGCTGTGCTCTCATGCCTAGTCTGGTCAGTTATTAATAGGAAAGTAGAGGGACTGGCAGGAACATCAGGGATTTCACACAAATGATGAAATACAAAGAGAACAGGAAACTTTTTCATACAAGTACATGGTACAGCAGGCACATATCAGGAATATGAAATGTTGGGGTAACAAACACTTTGAAGTGGAACTTTAGTCAGAAAATTAAGTTCTGCTAAATCACTTCAGGCTGGCCACTTTTTGCAGGTATTGCTATGTAAAACATTCAAAATAAGTGCCTATACTGTTAAAAATCCAGTAATACACTGACTCACCCTGCTCTGCACATGCTCAGTTGCTCAGTTGCTCTCCATTTTTAGGCACTGCTGAATTTGTAGAGATCGATCTGCTGACAGCCTTAAAGCGGAATTAAAGCGGAGTTCTGCCCCCCTTCAAAAATGAAATGTCAGCAGCTACACATACCTGTCCTGGAATCCAACGATGTCGGCACCCCAGCCAGAATACAGAAAACAAATCTCATAGTGACTGAGTGAGTATGAACGGCATGTACAGCATTTATTTATTGATTTTTTTTAATGATGTGGGTTTAATGTCACTTTAAGGGCATGGGCTAAAGATAATTGTAGTGTCGTGGGTCACATATTACATAGTTACATAGTTGATAAAGTTGAATAAAGACAACAGTCCATCCAGTTCAACCTGTGTAGGTGTGTGTGTAGAAAAATCATTTCCCATATCCCCGTATATTGTTTTCACTAAGATGCCTGTCCAAGAGTCTTTTAAATACATCCATACTTCCTGCCGACACCACTGATTGTGAAAGAAAGTTCCATATCCTTACCGCCCTGACAGTGAAGAACCCCCTACGTAGCTTAAGGTTAAACCACTTCTCCTCCAGTCTCATTGTGTGGCCCATGTCCACTTACACTCCCTGGGACTGAAAAATTTCATACTTATGCTGGGATCACTGTTATTATTTATATAATGCTATCATATCTCCTCTCAAGCATCTCTCCTCCAGGGAGAATAAATTTAGCACTTGTAGTTGTTCCTCATAATTAAGGTCCTCCAGTTCCCATATTAATTTAGTTGCCCTTCTCTGGACTCTCTCCAGCTCCAGCACATCCCTTCTGAGGATTGGTGACCAGAACTGGACGGAATACTCCAGATGCGGCTGAACCAGAGTTTTATAAAGTGGCAGAATAATTCTTTTATCTCTCGAGTAAATTCCCTTTTTAATGCATGCTAATATTCTCATGGCTTTGGTAGCCACAGTATGCTATTGCTCAGCATGTCTTCTACTAGGACCCCTAGATCCTTCTCCATCCTGGAAGCCCCTAGGGTTTCTCCCCCTAATGAGTAACTTGCGTTTATATTTTTACCCCCCCAAGTGCATTACCTTACATATGCAGTGGCAGCCAGAGCAAGGAAGATATAGCAACAGGGTCGTAAATGATTGTGTAAAGGAGCACCCAAACTAAGGTTTCTTGGCTAGCATGTAAAAGTCCTAATGGGGCAATATGAGCCCTAGAATGAGCAATCACTAGAACATGGGAAGATTGGAATTAAAGATTTTTTTAGCAGCATAATATATTCATAGGAATTGTTAATAATTGCAAACACTGGTTGGAGAGTGTACAGTTTATATACAGTGCCTTGAAAAAGTATTCATACCCTTTGATATGTTCCACATTTTGTCATAGCGTTTTGCTTTTAAGCCAATAAGTTCAATTTTGGTCTCATCTGACCAGAGCACATTCCTCCACATGTTTGTTGTGTCCCCCACATGGCTTCTTGCAAACTGCAACTGAGACTTCTTATGGCTTTCTTTCAACAATGACTTTCTTCTTGCCACTCTTTCATAAAGGCCAGATTTGTGGAGTGCACATGGACCTCTTGACTGCCTCTTTGATTAATGCTCCCCTTGTCCAGCCTGTCAGTTTAGGTGGACGGCCATGTCTTGGTAGGTTTGCAAGTGCGCCATACTCTTTCCATTTTCGCATGATGGGGATGAGCAGTGCTCTTTGAGATGTTCAAGGGTTGGGATATTTTAGATAGGGTGGTAGAGGGTTGAAGAGGGGAGAGAAAGGAAGAGGAAGACGGTGCCCCCCGACTAGGGGGTAACTCGAGCCTCAAAGATCAAGGATCAATCAGGCTGTGCAACCTCTCGGAGGTATGCTTCGGTATAGATGTAATGTTGCCATGGTCGCCATGTCTCCCGAAAGGCCTCCTGCCTACCGTACAAGGTGGCAGTGAGATCCTCCATGTTTCTTTGTTCATTCACCTTGGCAAACCACAGGGATTTCGTCGGTGGAATTTCCGATCTCCAACACAAGGGGATGCATGCCTTGGCGGCGTTTAATAGCTGGATGGTAATGGAGGCTTTGTATTTCTTGATGGGTCGCTTAGAGAGGTGCAGCAAGCAAGCCCCGGAATCCCTCTCCAGAGTAACATCAGTCAGGTGCTTGATCGTGCGTGCCACCTCCAGCCAGTAAGGTCTGATTTTGGGGCAATCCCAGAACATGTGAAGCATTGTTCTCTCCTCCGCACCACATTGCCAGCAAAGACTGGGCTGCAGAGTAGTAGGCACTCTATACCATCGGGTCATGAATTTATCCAGGTCTCTTGGACTCTGGTGGCTATGGATGATTTCTGGGCAAAGTTAAGGATCTTCTCCATCTGTGAGTCTATGAGTCATTGAATTGGATTCCTAAATCCGCTTCCCACTTAGAGAGGAAAGGGGGGATAAACCCTTCTTCTGGTGAAATCAAGGATCACTGTTAAAGTCTATGGGACATGAACATGAATAATCAAAAGTGCTAATTTTAAAGGCTTATATGCAAGTTATTGTCATAAAAAGTGTTTGGGGACCTGGGTCCTGCCCCAGGGGACATGTATCAATGCAAAAAGAAGTTTTTAAAAAGGCCGTTTTTTCGGAAGCAGTGATTTTAATAATGCTTAAAGTGAAACAATAAAAGTGTAATATTCCTTTAAATTTCATATCTGGGGGGTGTCTATAGTATGCCTGTATGCATGTTTCCCGTGTTTAGAACAGTCTGACAGCAAAATGACATTTCAAAGGAAAAAAGTCATTTAAAACTACTTGCGGCTATTAATGAATTGTCGGTCCGACAATACACATAAAAGTTAATTGATAAAAACGGCATGGGATTTCCCCCCAGGGGAACCCCGAACCAAAATAGAAAAAAAAAATGCGTGGGGGTCCCCCTAAAGTCCATACCAGACCCTTATCCGAGCACGCAACCTGGCAGGCCGCAGGAAAAGAGGGGGGAACAAGAGAGCACCCCCCTCTCCTGCACCGTACCAGGCCACATGCCCTCAACATTGGGAGGGTGCTTTGAGGTAGCCCCCCAAAGCACCTTGTCCCCATGTTGATGGGGAGAAGGGCCTCATCCCCACAACCCTTGTCTGGTAGTTGTGGGGGTCTGCGGGCGGGGGGCTTATTGGAATCTAGAAGCCCCCTTTAACAAGGGGACCCCCAGATCCCGGCCCCCCCTGTGTGAACTGGTAATGGGGTACAAATGTACCCCTACCATTTCACAAAAAAAGTGTCAAAAAGGTTAAAAAACACAAGAGACGCTTTTTGACAAGTCCTTTATTAATTTCTTCTTCTTTCATCTTCTTTCTTCTGGTCTTCCTTCAGTGTTCTTCTTCTTCCTCCATCTTCTTCTTCATCTTCTTCTGCTCCATCTTCTTCTCCCTCCACATCTTCCTCCAGGCTTCTTCTCCGCTCCGTCCGCACGATCCGCCTCAGTGGGAGTCTTCCACTGTGTGACGCTTCGGTTCTTCTGACATTTCTTATATAATGGAGGGCGGGGCCACCCGGTGACCCCGCCCTCCTCTGAAGCTGTGGCTTTCCCCGTGCGTCAGAGGAGGGCGGGGTCACCGGGTGGCCCCGTCCTCCATTATATAAGAAATGTCAGAAGAACCGAAGCATCACACGGCAGAAGACTCCCACTGAGGTGGATCATGCGGACAGAGCGGAGAAGGAGCCTGGAGGAAGATGCAGGACGAGAAGAGCGGAGGAAGAAGATGATAGAGAAGAAGAAGATGAAGAAGAAGATGGAGGAAGAAGAAGAACACCGAAGGAAGACCAGAAGAAAGAAAATGAAAGAAGAAGTAATTAATAAAGGACTTGTCAAAAACCGTCTCTTGTGTTTTTTTAACCTTTTTGACACTTTTTTTGTGAAATGGTAGGGGTACACTTGTACCCCATTACCAATTCACACGGGGGGGGCAGGATCTGGGGGTCCCCTTGTTAAAGGGGGCTTCCAGATTCCGATAAGCCCCCCGCCTGCAGACCCCCACAATCACTGGCAAGGGTTGTGGGGATGAGGCCCTTCTCCCCATCAACATGGGGACAAGGTGCTTTGGGAGGCTACCTCAAAGCACCCTCCCAATGTTGAAGGCATGTGGCCTGGTACGGTTCAGGAGGGGGGCGCTCTCTTGTCCCCCCCTTTTTCCTGCGGCCTGGTTGCGTGCTCGGATAAGGGTCTGGTATGGATTTTTGGGGGGACCTCACGCCATTTTAAAAAAATTTTTGGCGCGGGGTTCCCCTTAAAATGAATACCAGACCTGAAGGGTTTGGTATGGATTTTGAGGGGGACCCCCACGCCATTCTTTTTTTAATTTTGGCGTGGGGTTCCCCTTAATATCCATACCAGACCTGAAGGGCCTGGTATGGAATTTAGGGGGACTCCCATGCATTTTTTTTTAATTTTGGTTCGGGGTTCCCCTGTGGGGAAATCCCATGCCATTTTTATCAATGAACTTTATGTGTATTGTCGGACCGATAATTCATTAATGGCCACAAGTAGTTTTAAATTACTTTTTTTCCTTTGAAATGTCTTTTTGTTGTCAGACTGTTCTAAACACGGGAAACATGCGCCCCTTTACAGGCATACTATAGGCACACCCCAGGTACGAAATTTAAAGGAATATTACACTTTTAATTCACTTTAAGCATTAATAAAATCACTGCTCCCGAAAAAATGGCCGTTTTTAAAACTTCTTTTTGCATTGACCCGAACATAAAGCCCATCCCTACTCGGCAGAGGGGTGGTGATCCATGGCCAGCTCTTGGCCATTTCATCTGAGTCCTCCAACTCCATCGGCACCCACTGTTTAGCCTCTGCATGGCAATGCCAGTCGACCACTCTAGTTAGCCCTGTAGTAGGCCTTCATGTCTGGGAGGCCAACTCCGCCCCTGTGCTTTGCCCTATGGAGGAGTTGCAGTCTGATACGCGGTTTACGATGTGACCAGACAAAGTCGCAAAACATCGAGTCGATTCGCTTAAAAAATGGAGGGGGGAGGCGGATGGGAAGGGCTTGTAATAGGTATAATACCCTAAGCAAGGCAGTCATCTTAATGGCATTGTATCGTCCAAACCATGTTAAAGTAAGGGAATGCCAGTGGTGGAGGTCCGTTTTGAGATGGAGAAGTAGTGGGGTGAAGTTCGCCTGATACAGGTCAGAAGGGTCGGAGGTAATGTCAACTCCCAAATAGGGAATAGTGATGGTCGCCCAGTGTAGTTGGTACTCAAGCGACGGACAATGTCTTTGCCCACTGTGATGTTAAGGGGGGAGGATTTGGATAGGTTGATTTGAAACAAAGAGAGGGCCCCGTACTCCTGTATGGAGTGAAGTAGGTTAGGCTATGGATTAGGCTTGGTGTAGAGTATATATATATACATACATATATATATATATATATGTAAGAGTATCCTATTGGCCAGTATCTTGGCAAACAATTTTAGGCCGGTTTTCAAGAGTGCTATCGGGCGGTAGCTCCCACACCGCAGTTGGTCTTTCCCCTCCTTTGGGATAAGCGATATGTAGGCTCTTAAAGTGTCTATCGGGAAGGAATTGCCTTCTGTGATCGAGTTGAGGGCCGAAACCAAAGGTTGAGTAAGCGTCTCAAAAAAGGCTTTGTAGTATGTTGGTGTGAAGCCATCAGGGGGCCTTCTTCAGTTTTGAGTTTGCCAGCGCTACACCCAATTCTGCTGTTGTAATAGGTTCCTCCAGCTCCTCCTGAACCGCGGTCGGGAGTGAGGGCATGCCAGATGTGGCTAGGTATGACCGTGGGGTAAATCCCCCAGTGGAGTTAAGGTCATCAGGAGGGGGCCCGTCTAAATTGTAAAGGCCTTGTCATGGTTATGCAATAGTTTTCTCTGTCAGCTTACCTGTCTCCATGTGTTCATCTCTAGAGACCAGCTGCCTCTCACCTGACTGGTTTTATAACCTCTTCTCTAAGCATGGCCCCACCCCAGGCCCTATCAGGGAACCCTATATTAACCTGTGCACTGCAAGCCAGTAGTGCTGATCAACCATTGTGTGTTAGCCTCCGTGTGTACTTGCTGTGTTTCCTACATCTGATTCCTGTTACCGACTTTGGCCTGTTCTCGACTCTCCCTGTCTGCTTGTTACCCTCACCTTTGGCGTGTCATGTTTATTCTTGTTTGCTAGTTGCCCTGACCTTTGGCTTACCCTTTACTTCCCTGTCGTTCCAGCCTGCTGCCTCCTTCCTCTTCTCCTGTAGTCTACGATGAGCGTGAGCTGTGAGACCCTGGGGGCCGCGACCTGGTGCCAGACTGCAGCGCAGTTCATCCTCACCTCTAGAGGCTCTGGTAAACACCCGCTGGCTCTTAGACTCCGTGCCCTGGGGAATCTATGCTCTAGCTCCCACTGGGATCCATGTTAATTATCCTGTAGACCTGCTTCCTTAACCTTCCAGGGTTCAATCCGTAGCAGTCAGTCCTAGGGTTCACTACCTTAGCGGTGCACTTCCGATTCCTACAGAGTGCATCTGTCACCTGGTCCCAGGTGACCTGACAGGCCTTCATAGAACAACTGGAACTTCGCCGCCATATCAGATGATGTGGTCACTTTTTGGGCAGAGGACGTCAGGATGTGGGAGAAATAGGTTTAGGTGCGGGGACCTCACAGTGCTCTGGCCAGCAGTGTACCAGGTTTATTGGAGAATTTGTACATTGTACGGTTTGCCCATGCCAGTTTTTGTTTTGTTTTATGCAATAGAAGCGAGCAAAGCTCTTTGCGTGCTTTGAGGAGTTCCTGGTGGGTAGAACGTGCGAGACTAGCTTTATGGGAGCACTCTAGGGAATGGATCTGGGTAAGGAGTTCGCCTGTATGATGTGTTCTCTCCCATTTAAGGCGTGCCCCTATTTTAATCAGGGTGCCCCTTATAACCGTCTTGTGGGCCTCCCATACCGTCAGGGGGTTGGCGACTGAGGCTTTGTTAATAGAGAAATACTCCTGCAGCGTGGCCAGTATCTCTAAGCGGGTCTCCAATTGCAGCGGAGCCTCATTCAGTCTCCACGAAGGAGGAGTCCGGGTTACCGGGCCCAACTGAAGTGTCAGGTGTATCGGTGCATGGTTCGAGAAAGAGATGACATCAATGGAGGTGGACACCACCCTAGATAAGTCTTTATGTGACAGCAGTCGCCAGGGGTCTATCAGACGCAAGGCGTAGAGATCTGCTTTCATCCGCTTAAGACGCGCATACAAGAGATGGGAGGCGCCGCATGAGGCGTCCAATGATGGGTCCATTGGGTCCATTGTAAAATTGAGGTCCCCCCCCCTGAAGATGAGCATCCCCTCCGAGAACTCCAGCAGCTGAGGTAGCAGCTTCCGCAGAAATTGCGGGTGATCCACGTTGGGGAAGTAAACATTGGTGAAGGTGACCTGCACGTCAAACACCCTCCCTTTTAGGAGAAGGAAGCGGCCCTGTGGATCCACCCGGTGCACCTCAAACGTCCACGGTACCGACTTAACCAGGAGGATACTGACCCCATTGCACTTGGAGATGGGCGATGTATTGTGGTATGCCGTCGGGAAAGCCTCATTGGTCAATTTAGGAATACGTTCACCATGGAAGTGCGTTTCCTGTAAAAAGGCAACTTGAGTTCTGCCTTTGCGCAAGTCAGCTAGAAGCTGCAAGCGCTTTTCTAGTACGTTGAGGCCACGTACATTGAGGGAGGTGACCTTCAGGAGACCCGTAATGCCGTCTAGGGTGGTGGCGACCACCGTTAACAATAAGAAGAAAGTAGTGGTCCCTAGCCAGGAACCTCCCCTAGCTGAGGGGCAACACCACCAGAGGGAGAATGGGGTATTGAGAGGGAGAGTAATAGGGAAAGGAGAATCACACTGGATAAAAAGTTCTGCCTCTGTTGGAAGCATGTCGGGACAGTCATTCAAAAAAAAGGGAAGAAAAACCCCCCTCGGAGTCAACAGAAATGTGTCCCAAAGTCAGCCAGGATCTTGAGAGTGGTCATGTCTGTTCCGAAAGGGGCCATACAGAGGGATACTGCATAGCCTTACCAGTCTGTGGAGTAGGGGAAGGGGTCAGGCCTCAGAGGATGTTGGATGTGATCTGGCAGCCTCGCGATTCGAGGCACGTGAACGCGATTGTCTGACCCATTGTTGCCTGGGCAGAGGTGGGCCATGTGTCTCCTGTGAGAGCATGTAATCGAACCAGTTGGGGACACTGACAGCTGGCTTGGCGATGAAACTATTTCGGGTCCCCTCCATTCCTCGGTGGCCAGCGGGTGTTTGCGGTCCCCGGGCATGTGAAGATGGCTTGTCTGGAGTGCGCTACGGGTGGTTCTCAGCCCGTTCCTGTGCAGAGCTCCTGCCAGTGCGTCCTCACACTTCCATAGTTAGCCACTTGCCGACCGCCGCACGACTATATACGTCGGCAGAATGGCACGGGCAGGCAAAAGGACTTACAGGTACGTCCTTGCCTGCCCGCGGGTGGGGGGTCCTATCGGACCCCCCCCAGTGCCTGCGGCGGTCGGCAAATCTCCCCCGGCGATCGGTGGTGAGGGGGAGGCCATCCATTCGTGGCCCCCCCCTCGCGATCGCTCCCAGCCAATGGGATCATTTCCCTGCCTCTGTATTGTACACAGAGGCAGAGGAAATGATGTCATCTCTCCTCGGCTCGGTATTTTCCGTTCCGGGCCGAGGAGAGAAGACTGTAATGTGAGTGCACCAACACACTACACACACAGTAGAACATGCCAGGCACACAAAACACCCCGATCCCCCCCCCGATCGCCCCCCGATCCCCCCCCAATCACCCCCCCCCCTGTCACAAACTGACACCAAGCAGGTTTTTTTTTTTTTTTTTTTTCTGATTACTGTATTGGTGTCAGTTTGTGACAGTTACAGTGTTAGGGCAGTGAGTATTAGGCCCCCTTTAGGTCTAGGATACCCCCCTAACCCCCCCTAATAAAGTTTTAACCCCTTGATAACCCCCCCGTCACCAGTGTCGCTAAGCGATCATTTTTCTGATCGCTGTATTAGTGTCGCTGGTGACGCTAGTTAGGGACGTAAATATTTAGGTTCGCCGTCAGCGTTTTATAGCGACAGGGACCCCCATATACTATCTAATAAACTTTTTAACCCCTTGATTGCCCCCTAGTTAACCCTTTCACCACTGATCACCGTATAACCGTTACGGGTGACGCTGGTTAGTTCGTTTATTATTTATAGTGTCAGGGCACCCGCCGTTTATTACCGAATAAAGGTTTAGCCCCCTGATCGCCCGGCGGTGATATGCGTCGCCCCAGGCAGCGTCAGATTAGCGCCAGTACCGCTAACACCCACGCACGCAGCATACGCCTCCCTTAGTGGTATAGTATCTTATCGGATCAATATCTGATCCGTTCAGATCTATACTAGCGTCCCCAGCAGTTTAGGGTTCCCAAAAACGCAGTGTTAGCGGGATCAGCCCAGATACCTGCTAGCACCAGCGTTTTGCCCCTCCGCCCGGCCCAGCCCAGCCCACCCAAGTGCAGTATCGATCGATCACTGTCACTTACAAAACACTAAACGCATAACTGCAGCGTTCGCAGAGTCAGTCCTGATCCCTGCGATCGCTAACAGTTTTTTTTGGTAGCGTTTTGGTGAACTGGCAAGCACCAGCCCCAGGCAGCGTCAGGTTAGTGCCAGTAGCGCTAACACCCACGCACGCACCGTACACCTCCCTTAGTGGTATAGTATCTGAACTGATCAATATCTGATCTGATCTATACTGGCGTCCCCAGCAGTTTAGGGTTCCCAAAAACGCAGTGTTAGTGGGATCAGCCCAGATACCTGCTAGCACCTGCGTTTTGCCCCTCCGCCCGGCCCAGCCCAGCCCACCCAAGTGCAGTATCGATCGATCACTGTCACTTACAAAACACTAAACGCATAACTGCAGCATTCGCAGAGTCAGGCCTGATCCCTGCGATCGTTAACAGTTTTTTTGGTAGCGTTTTGGTGAACTGGCAAGCGCCAGCGGCCTAGTACACCCCGGTCGTAGTCAAACCAGCACTGCAGTAACACTTGGTGACGTGGCGAGTCCCATAAGTGCAGTTCAAGCTGGTGAGGTGGCAAGCACAAATAGTGTCCCGCTGCCACCAAAAAGACAAACACAGGCCCGTCGTGCCCATAATGCCCTTCCTGCTGCATTCGCCAATCCTAATTGGGAACCCACCACTTCTGCAGCGCCCGTACTTCCCCCATTCACATCCCCAACCAAATGCAGTCGGCTGCATGAGAGGCATTTTTATGTCCTCCCGAGTACCCCTACCCAACGAACCCCCCCCAAAAAAGATGTTGTGTCTGCAGCAAACGCGGATATAGGCGTGACACCCGCTATTATTGTCCCTCCTGTCAATCCTGGTCTTTGCATTGGTGAATGTTTTTAACGCTACCATTCACTAGTTGAGTATTAGCGTAGGGTACAGCATTGCACAGACTAGGACACACTTTCACAGGGTCTCCCAAGATGCCATCACATTTTGAGAGACCCGAACCCGGAACCGGTTACAGTTATAAAAGTTACAGTTACAAAAAAAGTGTAAAAAAAAAAAAAAACACAAACAAAAATATAAAATAAAAAATAATAATTGTCGTTTTATTGTTCTCTCTCTATTCTCTCTCTCTCTATTCTCTCTATTGTTCTGCTCTTTTTTTACTGTATTCTATTCTGCAATGTTTTATTGTTATTATGTTTTATCATGTTTGCTTTTCAGGTATGCAATTTTTTATACTTTACCGTTTACTGTGCTTTATTGTTAACCATTTTTTTGTCTTCAGGTACACCATTCACGACTTTGAGTGGTTATACCAGAATGATGCTTGCAGGTTTAGGTATCATCTTGGTATCATTCTTTTCAGCCAGCGGTCGGCTTTCATGTAAAAGCAATCCTAGTGGCTAATTAGCCTCTAGACTGCTTTTACAAGCAGTGGGAGAGAATGCCCCCCCCCCCCCCCCCCCCACCGTCTTCCGTGTTTTTCTCTGGCTCTCCTGTCTCAACAGGGAACCTGAGAATGCAGCCGGTGATTCAGCCAGCTGACCATAGAGCTGATCAGAGACCAGAGTGGCTCCAAACATCTCTATGGCCTAAGAAACCGGAAGCTACGAGCATTTTATGACTTAGATTTCGCCGGATGTAAATAGCGCCATTGGGAAATTGGGGAAGCATTTTATCACACTGATCTTGGTGTGGTCAGATGCTTTGAGGGCAGAGGAGAAATCTAGGGTCTAATAGACCCCAATTTTTTCAAAAAAGAGTACCTGTCACTACCTATTGCTATCATAGGGGATATTTACATTCCCTGAGATAACAATAAAAATGATTAAAAAAAAAAAAAAATGAAAGGAACAGTTTTAAAATAAGATAAAAAAGCAAAAAAATAATAAAGAAAAAAAAAAAAAAAAAAAAAAAAAAAAAGCACCCCTGTCCCCCCTGCTCTCGCGCTAAGGCGAACGCAAGCGTCGGTCTGGCGTCAAATGTAAACAGCAATTGCACCATGCATGTGAGTTATCACCGCGACGGTCAGATCGAGGGCAGTAATTTTAGCAGTAGACCTCCTCTGTAAATCTAAAGTGGTAACCTGTAAAGGCTTTTAAAGGCTTTTAAAAATGTATTTATTTTGTTGCCACTGCACGTTTGTGCGCAATTGTAAAGCATGTCATGTTTGGTATCCATGTACTCGGCCTAAGATCATCTTTTTTATTTCATCAAACATTTGGGCAATATAGTGTGTTTTAGTGCATTAAAATGTAAAAAAGTGTGTTTTTTCCCCAAAAAATGCGTTTGAAAAATCGCTGCGCAAATACTGTGTAAAAAAAAAAATTAAACACCCACCATTTTAATCTGTAGGGCATTTGCTTTAAAAAATATATAATGTGTGGGGGTTCAAAAAGTGTCAGAAAGGGCTTTGTCTTCAAGTGGTTAGAAGAGTGGGTGATGTGTGACATAAGCTTCTAAATGTTGTGCATAAAATGCCAGGACAGTTCAAACCCCCCCAAATGACCCCATTTTGGAAAGTAGACACCCCAAGCTATTTGCTGAGAGGCATGTCGAGTCCATGGAATATTTTATATTGCGACACAAGTTGCGGGAAAGAGACAAATTTTTTTTTTTTTTTTTTGCACAAAGTTGTCACTTAACCACTTGAGCCCCGGACCATTATGCTGCCTAAGGACCAGAGGTCTTTTTCCAATTTGGCACTGCGTCGCTTTAACTGCTAATTGCGCGGTCATGCAATGCTGTACCCAAACGAAATTTGCGTCCTTTTCTTCCCACAAATAGAGCTTTCTTTTGATGGTATTTGATCACCTCTGCGGTTTTTATTTTTTGCGCTATAAACGGAAAAAGACCGAAAATTTTGAAAAAAAATGATATTTTCTACTTTTTGTTATAAAAAAAATCCAATAAACTCAATTTTAGTCATACATTTAGGCCAAAATGTATTCGGCCACATGTCTTTGGTAAAAAAAATGTCAATAAGCGTATATTTATTGGTTTGCGCAAAAGTTATAGCGTCTACAAACTAGGGTACATTTTCTGGAATTTACACAGCTTTTAGTTTATGACTGCCTATGTCATTTCTTGAGGTGCTAAAATGGCAGGGCAGTACAAAACCCCCCCAAATGACCCCATTTTGGAAAGTAGACACCCCAAGGAAATTGCTGAGAGGCATGTTGAACCCATTGAATATTTATTTTTTTTGTCCCAAGTGATTGAAAAATGACAAAAAAAAAAAAAAAAAAAATATTTACAAAAAGTCGTCACTAAATGATATATTGCTCACACAGGCCATGGGCCTATGTGGAATTGCACCCCAAAATACATTTAGCTGCTTCTCCTGAGTATGGGGATACCACATGTGTGGGACTTTTTGGGAGCCTAGCCGCGTACGGGGCCCCGAAAACCAATCACCGCCTTCAGGATTTCTAAGGGTGTAAATTTTTGCTTTCACTCTTCACTGCCTATCACAGTTTCGGAGGCCATGGAATGCCCAGGTGGCACAAAACCCCCCAAAATGACCCCATTTTGGAAAGTAGACACCCCAAGCTATTTGCTGAGAGGCATATTGAGTCCATGGAATATTTTATATTTTGACACAAGTTGCGGGAAAGTGACACTTTTTTTTTGTTTTTTTTCATAAAGTTGTCACTAAATGATATATTGCTCACACAGGCCATGGGCATATGTGGAATTGCACCCCAAAATACATTTAGCTGCTTCTCCTGAGTATGGGGATACCACATGTGTGGGACTTTTTGGGAGCCTAGCCGCGTACGGGACCCCGAAAACCAATCACTGCCTTCAGGATTTCTAAGGGTGAAAATTTTTGATTTCACTCTTTACTGCCTATCACAGTTTCGGAGGCCATGGAATGCCCAGGTGGCACAAAACCCCCCCAAATGACCCCATTTTGGAAAGTAGACACCCCAAGCTATTTGCTGAAAGGCATGGTGAGTATTTTGCAGCTCTCATTTGTTTTTGAAAATGAAGAAAGACAAGAAAAAACATTTTTTTTTTTCTTTTTTCAATTTTCAAAACTTTGTGACAAAAAGTGAGGTCTGCAAAATACTCACTATACCTCTCAGCAAATAGCTTGGGGTGTCTACTTTCCAAAATGGGGTCATTTGGGGGGGTTTTGTGCCACCTGGGCATTCCATGGCCTCCGAAACTGTGATAGGCAGTGAAGAGTGAAATCAAAAATTCACGCCCTTAGAAAGCCTGAAGGCGGTGCTTGGTTTTCGGGGTCCCGTACGCGGCTAGGCTCCCAAAAAGTCTCACACATGTGGTATCCCCGTACTCAGGAGAAGCAGCAGAATGTATTTTGGGGTGTAATTTCACATATTTCCATGGCATGTTTGAGCAATATATCATTTAGTGACAACTTTGTGCAAAAAAAAAAAAAAATTTGTCTCTTTCCCGCAACTTGTGTCGCAATATAAAATATTCCATGGACTCGACATGCCTCTCAGCAAATAGCTTGGGGTGTCTACTTTCCAAAATGGGGTAATTTGGGGGGGTTTTGAACTGTCCTGGCATTTTATGCACAACATTTAGAAGCTTATGTCACACATCACCCACTCTTCTAACCACTTGAAGACAAAGCCCTTTCTGACACTTATTGTTTACATGAAAAAGTTTTTTTTTTTTGCAAAAAAATTACTTTGAACCCCCAAACATTATATATTTTTTTAAAGCAAATGCCCTACAGATTAAAATGGTGGGTGTTTCATTTTTTTTTTCACACAGTAGTTGCGCAGCGATTTTTCAAACGCATTTTTTGGGGAAAAAACACACTTTTTTTAATTTTAATGCACTAAAACATGCTATATTGCCCAAATGTTTGATGAAATAAAAAAGATGATCTTAGGCCGAGTACATGGATACCAAACATGACATGCTTTAAAATTGCGCACAAACGTGCAGTGGCAACAAAATAAATACATGTTTAAAAGCCTTCAAAAGCCTTTACAGGTTACCACTTTAGATTTACAGAGGAGGTCTACTGGAAAAATTACTGCACTCGATCTGGCCTTCGCGGTGATACCTCACATGCATGGTGCAATCGCTGTTTATGTTTGACGACAGACCGCCGCTTGCGTTCGCCTTAGCGCGAGAGCAGGGGGCGACAGGGGTGTTTTTTTTTTTTTTTTTTTTTTCTTTATTATTTTTTTGCTTTTTTAATCTTACTTTTAAACTGTTCCTTTCATATTTTTTTTTTTTAATCATTTTTATTGTTATCTCGGGGAATGTAAATATCCCCTATGATAGCAATAGGTAGTGACAGGTACTCTTTTTTGAAAAAATTGTGGTCTATTAGACCCTAGATCTCTCCTCTGCCCTCAAAGCATCTGACCACACCAAGATCGGTGTGATAAAATGCTTCCCCAATTTCCCAATGGCGCTATTTACATCCGGCGAAATCTAAGTCATGAAATACTCGTAGCTTCCGGTTTCTTAGGCCATAGAGATGTTTGGAGCCACTCTGGTCTCTGATCAGCTCTATGGTCAGCTGGCTGAATCACCGGCTGCATTCTCAGGTTCCCTGTTGAGACAGGAGAGCCAGAGAAAAACACGGAAGACGGTGGGGGGGGGGGGCATTCCCTCCCACGGCTTGTAAAAGCAGTCTAGAGGCTAATTAGCCGCTAGGATTGCTTTTACATGAAAGCCGACCGCTGGCTGAAAAGAATGATACCAAGATGATACCTAAACCTGCAGGCATCATTCTGGTATAACCACTCAAAGTCGTGAATGGCGTACCTGAAGACAAAAAAATGGTTAACAATGGTTAACAATAAAGCACAGTAAAGTGTAAATAATTACACACCTGAAAAACAAACATGATAAAACATAATAACAATAACAATAACAATAAAACATTGCAGAATAGAATACAGTAAAAAAGAGCAGAACAATAGAGAGAGAGAATAGAGAGAGAGAGAACAATAAAACAACAACTATTTTTTTTTATTTCATATTTTTTTTTTTTTTTACACTTTTTTTGTAACTAACTTTTATAACGGTAACCGGTTCCAGGTTCGGGTCTCTCAAAATGCGATGGCATCTTGGGAGACCCTGTGAAAGTGTGCCTAGTCTGTGCAATGCTGTACCCTACGCTAATACTCAACTAGTGAATGGTAGCGTTCAAAACATTCACCAATGCAAGACCAGGATTGTCAGGACAGGAGGGACAATAATAGCGGGTGTCACGCCTATATCCGCGCTCTTACTGCAGACACAACATCTTTTTTGGGGGTTCGTTGGGTAGGGGTACTCGGGAGGACATAAAAATGCCTCTCATGCAGCCGACTGCATTTGGTTGGGGATGTGAATGGGGGAAGTACGGGCGCTGCAGAAGCGGTGGGTTCCCAATTAGGATTGGCGAATGCAGCAGGAAGGGCACTATGGGCACGACGGGCCTGTGTTTGTCTTTTTGGTGGCAGCGGGACACTACTTGTGCTTGCCACCTCACCAGCTTCAACTGCACTTATGGGACTCGCCACGTCACCACGTGTTACTGCAGTGCTGGTTTGACTACGACCGGGGTGTACTAGGCCGCTGGCGCTTGCCAGTTCACCAAAACGCTACCAAAAAACGTTAGCGATCGCAGGGATCAGGCCTGACTCTGCGAACGCTGCAGTTATGCGTTTAGTGTTTTGTAAGTGTCAGTGATCGATCGATACTGCACTTGGGTGGGCTGGGCCGGGCCGGGCGGAGGGGCAAAACGCAGGTGCTAGCAGGTATCTGGGCTGATCCCGCTAACACTGCGTTTTTGGGAACCCTAAACTGCTGGTGACGCTAGTATAGATCTGATCGGATCAGATATTGATGCGATCAGATACTATACCACTAAGGGAGGTGTACGGTGCGTGCGTGGGTGTTAGCGGTACTGGCGCTAATCTGACGCTGCCTGGGGCTGGTGCTTGCCAGTTCACCAAAACGCTACAAAAAAAACTGTTAGCGATCGCAGGGATCAGGCCTGACTCTGCGAACGCTGCAGTTATGCGTTTAGTGTTTTGTAAGTGTCAGTGATCGATCGATACTGCACTTGGGTGGGCTGGGCTGGGCCGGGCGGAGGGGCAAAACGCAGGTGCTAGCAGGTATCTGGGCTGATTCCGCTAACACTGCGTTTTTGGGAACCCTAAACTGCTGGGGACGCTAGTATAGATCTGATCGGATCAGATATTGATCCGTTCAGATACTATACCACTAAGGGAGGCGTATGCTGCGTGCGTGGGTGTTAGCGGTACTGGCGCTAACCTGACGCCTGGGGCTGGTGCTTGCCAGTTCACCAAAATGCTACCAAAAAAACTGTTAGCGATCGCAGGGATCAGGCCTGACTCTGCGAACGCTGCAGTTATGCGTTTAGTGTTTTGTAAGTGACAGTGATCGATCGATACTGCACTTGGGTGGGCTGGGCGGAGGCACAAAACGCAGGTGCTAGCAGGTATCTGGGCTGATCCCGCTAACACTGCGTTTTTGGGAACCCTAAACTGCTGGGGACGCTAGTATAGATCTGATCGGATCAGATATTGATCCGATCAGATACTATACCACTAAGGGAGGCGTATGCTGCATGCGTGGGTGTTAGCGGTACTGGCGCTAATCTGACGCTGCCTGGGGCGACGCATATCACCGCCGGGCGATCAGGGGGCTAAACCTTTATTCGGTAATAAACGGCGGGTGCCCTGACACTATAAAAAATAAACGAACTAACCAGCGTCATCCGTAACGGTTATACGGTGATCAGTGGTGAAAGGGTTAACTAGGGGGCAATCAAGGGGTTAAAACATTTATTAGGTAGTATATGGGGGTCCCTGACGCTATAAAACGCTGACGGCGAACCTAAATATTTACCTCACTAACTAGCGTCACCAGCGACACTAATACAGCGATCAGAAAAATGATCGCTTAGTGACACTGGTGACAGGGGGTGATCAAGGGGTTAAAACTTTATTAGGGGGGGTTAGGGGGGTACCCTAGACCTAAAGGGGGGTAATACTCACTGTCCCAACACTGTAACTGTCACAAACTGACACTATGCAGTAATCAGAAAAAAAAAAAAACTGCTGGTGTCAGTTTGTGACAGGGGGGGGGGGGTGATTGGGGGGGGATCGGGGGGCGATCGGGGGGGGGGATCGGGGTGTTTTGTGTGCCTGGCATGTTCTACTGTGTGTGTGTGTGTTGGTGCACTCACATTGATGTCTTCTCTCCTCGGGCCGGAACGGAAAATACCGACCCGAGGGGAGATGACATCACTTCCTTTGCTGCTGTTTAGCATACAGCAGCAAAGGAGTGTTCTCATTGGCCGGCGGCGATCGCGAGGGGGGGGCCACGAACGGATGGTCTCCCCCTCATCACCGATCGCCGCTGGACAAAAGACGACCGCCTCGGGCACCGGGGGGGGGGTCCGATCGGACCCCCCACCCGCGGAAGGCAAATCACGTATATGTACGTGATTTTGCCTGTCCGTGCCACTTTGCCGACGTACATCGGCGTGAGGCGGTCGTCAAGTGGTTAATGATATATTGCTCAAACATGCCATGGGAATATGTGAAATTACACCCCAAAATACATTCTGTTGCTTCTCCTGAGTACGGGGATACCACATGTGTGAGACTTTTTGGGAGCCTAGCCGCGTATGGGACCCCGAAAACCAAGCACCGCCTTCAGGCTTTCTAAGGGCGTAAATTTTTGATTTCACTCTTCACTGCCTATCACAGTCTCGGAGGCCATGGAATGCCCAGGTGGCACAAAACCCCCCCAAATGACCCCATTTTGGAAAGTAGACACCCAAAGCTATTTGCTGAGCGGTATAGTGAGTATTTTGCAGACCTCACTTTTTGTCACAAAGTTTTGAAAATTAAAAAAAGAAAAAAAAATTTTTTTTTTGTCTTTCTTCATTTTCAAAAACAAATGAGAGCTGCAAAATACTCACCATGCCTCTCAGCAAATAGCTTGGGGTGTCTACTTTCCAAAATGGGGTCATTTGGGGGGGGTTTGTGCCACCTGGGCATTCCATGACCTCCGAAACTGTGATAGGCAGTGAAGAGTGAAATCAAAAATGTACACCCTTAGAAATCCTGAAGGCGGTGATTGGTTTTCGGGGTCCCGTACGCGGCTAGGATCCTAAAAAGTCCCACACATGTGGTATCCCCGTACTCAAGAGAAGCAGCAGAATGTATTTTGGGTTGCAATTCCACATATGCCCATGACCTGTGTGAGCAATATATCATTTAGTGACAACTTTGTGCAAAAAAAAAAAAAATAAATTGTCACTTTCCCGCAACTTGTGTCAAAATATAAAATATTCCATGGACTCAACATGCCTCTCAGCAAATAGCTTGGGGTGTCTACTTTCCAAAATGAGGTCATTTGGGGGGGGGGTTGTGCCATCTGGGCATTTTATGGCCTTCAAAACTGTGATAGGTAGTGAGGAGTAAAATCAAAAATGTACGCCCTTAGAAATCCTGAAGGCAGTGATTGGTTTTCGGGGCCCCGTATGCGGCTAAGCTCCCAAAAAGTCCCACACATGTGGTATCCCCATACTCAGGAGAAGCAGCTAAATGTATTTTGGGGTGCAATTCCACATATGCCCATGGCCTGTGTGAGCAATATATCATTTAGTGACAACTTTTTGTAATTTTTTTTTTTTTTTTTTGTCATTATTCAATCACTTGGGACAAAAAAAATGAATATTCAATGGGATCAACATGCCTCTCAGCAATTTCCTTGGGGTGTCTACTTTCCAAAATGGGGTCATTTGTGGGGGTTTTGTACTGCCCTGCCATTTTAGCACCTCAAGAAATGACATAGGCAGTCATAAATTAAAGGCTGTGTAAATTCCAGAAAATGTACCCTAGTTTGTAGGCGCTATAACTTTTGCGCAAACCAATAAATATACACTTATTGACATTTTTTTTACCAAAGACATGTGGCCAAATACATTTTGGCCTAAATGTATGACTAAAATTGAGTTTATTGGATTTTTTTTAGAACAAAAAGTAGAAAATATCATTTTTTTTCAAAATTTTCGGTATTTTTCCGTGTATAGCGCAAAAAATAAAAACGGCAGAGGTGATCAAATACCATCAAAAGAAAGCTCTATTTGTGGGAAGAAAAGGACGCAAATTTCGTTTGGTTACAGCATTGCATGACCGCGCAATTAGCAGTTAAAGTGACGCAGTGCCCAATTGTAAAAAGTGCTCTGGTCAGGAAGGGGGTAAATCCTTCCGGGGCTGAAGTGGTTAGGCCACGCCCCATGTTGAAAAACATTTATTATTTTCCTTCCACTTTACAATTATGTGTCACTTTGTGTTAATCTTTCAAATAAAATCCCAATAAAATACATTTAAGTTTTTGGTTGTAAAAATGAAAAAATGTGGAAAATTTCAAGGGATATGAATACTTTTTCAAGTCACTGTATATATTTTTTTGTTCTATAATAATGTTGAAAATAAACATCAATGGACTGCAGCAATTGATATGATGAAATATTTATTTTATTAGATTTCACATTTGAAATGTTATACTTTAAAAAATGTATTTATTAATTGCATCTACGCTATGCCAATGTAGGGGATATTTGATCACACTGGGGACGAGGACGGGGGACGAGGGGTTGGGGGCGAGCGCTGCTGATGCTATATATTTTGGTTACATCTTACTGATATTGTTGCAACTGTTTTATAATAGTTTTGTTGGGGTTTTGTTTTTATCTATGGTGCAGACTTTATTATTAATCAACTGCTTGGATTCCAAGGACCTCATTTAGCACTACAATGCACTGTATATGTGTTGTGGTGCTCTACAGTGAGCTGTATGTTAGACTCTTTTCACAATGAATTGAATTGCAATGTACATAGAGTAGGTGCATTTCTATGCATTGAGGCGAAGCGCAAAGCGCATTAGTACAGTAACAGTGCAAATTATTAGCATTGATCACTGCCTTAGGGTTACTGCAGATATCAGTGGCAGTTAGCCAGTTCCCACAAAGTGTCAGTTAAAGAGGAGTTCCCATTTTAAAAGCAAAATTAAAAGTCAGCAGCTACAAATACTGCAGCTGCTGACTTTTAATAATCGGACACTTACCTGTCCCACGATCCAGCGATGCGGGGGATAGAGGCTCCGCTCATCTTCCCCTCCGTTCGGCAACTGTGGGCGCCAGCTGCGGCTTCACAGCCGGGCACCCACTGCGCATGCTCGAGCGGCGCTGCGCGCCGCGATTGGCCGCTCAGTCTCCTGGGACCTGTAATGTGTCCCAGGTGATTGACAAGAGGGAGGGAGCAGAGCTGAGCCCTTCCTGCGCCAAGGGGGAAATGATGTCACCAGCCCAGGCACTGAAGGAGGCAGACTATGAGGGACCCCCTAGCCATTTAGAGGTGAGTAAAAAAAAATTTTTTTTTTTCCAAATGTTTTTTTTAATTTTTTTTTTTTAGGAACCGCTGTAAGTCCCTGAACACTGCCATTATTAGTAAAATAAAATAAATAAAAATTCCAGTATACAGGTGCATCTCATAAAATTACAATATCATCAAAAAGTTAATTTATTTCAGTATTGCAATTCAAAAAGTGAAACTCATACTGTATATTATATAGATTCATTACACACAGAGTGATATATTTCAAGCATTTCTTTCTTTTAACTTTGATTATGGCTTACAGCTAGTGAAAACCCCAAATTCAGTAGCTCAGAAAATTAGAATATTACATAAAACCAATATAAAAAAAAGGATTTTTAATACAGAAATATTGGCTTACTGAAAAGCATGTCCATGTACAGTATAGTTTGCACTCAATCCTTAGTCGGGCTCCTTTTGCTTGAATTACTGCATCAATACGGCGTGGCATGGAGGCGATCAGCCTGTGGCACTGCTGAGGTGTTATGGAAGCCCAGGTTTGATAGCGGCCTTCAGCTCGTCTGCATTGTTGGGTCTGGTACCCATCGAATGCTGCCACTGTGCCCCATCAAGCAGTGCCACTGTGAACCCCCCTGCCCGCTCGCCGTCTGCCCGGCACTTACCCTGTCTCGGTGGCAGGTCAGGCAGGCATGCGAGTGACGGCGGTGAGCAGTGGGACCTTACAGCGGGTCAGACAGTTCCTGCGCGGCAGCTCCTGTGTCCACTAGGCGTCCAATTGTAGTGCCTGTCCTTTCAGCCAATCAGGTGACGGGTAACAGACTTGTGCACCTGATTGGCAGAGAGGCGGTTCAGTGTTAGGAAAGCGAATATTCATTTGCTTTTCTAACACACCTGGGTGGGCTCCTAGCACAATGCTTTGCGCCACGAGTTCACCTTTTTTGAAGCCTATTAGAGCCTTAGGCTCTAATCAGGTGCTTCAAAAACACCCCCCTCACCCGCCACTGCAATTCAGGCTCCCGGCGTCCGAAAAGGTGCCAGACACCTGAATAGGGGGTGGCTGAATAGAGGGTGCAATGCATGAATCTATCCATTATACACAGAGAGGGTGGCTGGAGAGAGGGGGCGGCGCCTGTGCGCCCTTAATGGACACACCGGCACTGGGTAGAGGGCTGAGCTGACTTTGGACTTGATAAAACACAGTGGACCAACACCAGCAGATGACATGGCTCCCCAAATCATCACTGACTGTGGAAACTTCACACTGGACCTTATGCAACTTGGATTCTGTGCCTCTCCCCTCTTCCTCCAGACTCTGGGACCTTGATTTCCAAATGAAATGCAACATTTTCTTGAAGAGGACTTTGGACCACTGATTAACAGTCCAGTCCTTTTTCTCCTTAGCCCAGGTGAGACGCTTCTGACGTTGTCTCTGGTTCAGAAGTGACTTGACACAAGGAATGCAACAGTTGTAGCCCATGTCCTGGATACGTCTGTGTGGTGGCTCTTGAAGCACTGACACCAGTCGTAGTCCACTCCTTGTGAATCTCCCCCAAATTTTTGAATTGCCTTTGCTTCACAATCCTCCTAAGGCTGCGGTTATCCCTGTTGCTCGTGCACCTTTTTCTACCACACTTTTCCCTTCCACTCAACTGTCCATTAATATGCTTGGATACAGCACTCTGTGAATAGCCATTTTTTTTTAGCAATGACCTTTCGTGACTTACCCTCCTTGTGAGGGTGTCAATGACTGTCTTCTCGACAACTGACAAGTCAGCAGTCTTCACCATGATTGTGTAACCTACTCAACCAGACTGAGAGACCATTTAAAGGCTCAGGAAACCTTTACAGGTGTTTTGAGTTAATTAGCTGATTAAAGTGTGACACCATGAAGTTGATTTATTAAAGGCAAGTCCACTGTTTACTTTGAAGTGCAGTCGTTGTAGATCTGAGTGTTAAATCTGAAATGAGGGAAAGCTCTGCTCATTTATCATCCAATCATATGCAAGCAAAATGCTGTTTTTTATTTTCCTTGCATGTTCCCCTCAGATCTACAGCAACTGCACTTCCAAGTGCACTTGTAGTGCAGTGAATTTGCCTTTAGTAAATAAACCCCCATGAGTCTACAATATTGAACTTTTTCACAATATTTAAATTTTCGGGAATACTGAATTCTGGGTTTTCACTAGCTGTAAGCCACAATCATCAAAATGAAAAGAAAGAAATGCTTGAAATACAGTGGGGACGGAAAGTATTTAGACCCCCTTAAATTTTTCACTTTGTTATATTGCAGCCATTTGCTAAAATCATTTAAGTTCGTTTTTTTCCTCATTAATGTACACACAGCAGCCCATATTGACAGAAAAACACAGAATTGTTGACATTTTTGCAGATTTATTAAAAAAGAAAATCTGAAATATCACATGGTCCTAAGTATTCAGACCCTTTGCTGTGACACTCATATATTTAACTCAGGTGCTGTCCATTTCTTCTGATCATCCTTGAGATGGTCCTACACCTTCATTTGAGTCCAGCTGTGTTTGATTATACTGATTGGACTTGATTAGGAAAGCCACACACCTGTCTATATAAGCTCACAGTGCATGTCAGAGCAAATGAGAACCATGAGGTCAAAGGAACTGCCTGAAGAGCTCAGAGACAGAATGGTGGCAAGGCACAGATCTGGCCAAGGTTACAAAAAAAATTCTGCTGCACTTAAGGTTCCCAAGAGCACAGTGGCCTCCATAATCCTTAAATGGAAGACGTTTAGGACGACCAGAACCCTTCCTAGAGCTGGCCGTCCAGCCAAACTGAGCTATCGGGGGAGAAGAGCCTTGGTGAGAGAGGTAAAGAAGAACCCAAAGATCACTGTGGCTGAGCTCCAGAGATGCAGTCGGGAGATGGGAGAAAGTTGTAGAAAGTCAACCATCACTGCAGCCCTCCAACAGTCGGGGCCTTATGGCAGGGTGACCCGACAGAAGCCTCTCCTCAGTGCAAGACACATGAAAAGATAGAATAAACAGAAAACTGCCTGGATCAACCTAGACTAAGTAAATTTAGAAAAAGTATAGCGAGTTTGTATGTAACATTCACCCATATAATATCCTCATAGGATACAGTTCTGATAGCCCTAAAGGCATACAAGAAAAACAAAGAGAATATAGTTCTCTTAAGAGGGCAAAAGCAGAACACTAGAGTTACTTCAAAACTAGCTTTATTTATACAAAAATTCCACTGCAAATAATTCAACAAAAAACAACTCCTTAGTACCTAAAGGGTTAAATACTGAATTCAGTCTACAACCTTTTCTGCAAAAATGATTACTGGACCAATCTATATTTATTTTCATTTTCTTACTTTTTATTTATATATTTAATTTTTATTATTATTATTTATTATTATTTTGATTTCCATTATCATTAATTATTATTTTTGTCTAATCAATTATTCAACTATATTATTATTATTATTTTTTGTTGTGCTAGTAACAATACCCCCAATGGAACAGGCCGATCTTTCTCCACCTTTGCCGTCACTGACAATCTCATTCCCTAATTCCAATAAGCCTGTGCATTTTCTAAGTACCTTTGCTGAATGTTAGAAGTGAGGCGTGCTCTGGGTGACATCTAGTGATACTTGTTAGGTATTACATGTGCAATTGCCTATTTAAAGCTTACTTTCCCGGCTCCTCCTTGCAATTGAAACCAGCGTCTATTGGCTGGTGAAACGCATCAGCGGTGTGACATCAGCACGTCACTGGAAGCCGCGTGCTCCTTGACTTGAGTGATAGCACGGAACTAACAGCTGATGGCTTGTTTTCTTTCTTCCGGATCTACATCGAAACAAACGGAGGCAATGAACACTCTATGAGGCGTCTCCTTTCCTGGTCGAATATCCCGGTCGAACACCTCTGTTTACCAACACAGAACAGAGCTTGTAACCATTATCCATCCACTTATCTAGGGGTAGAGTCATGCTGCAGGAGGACGTTGGATCCCACACAGTTGGTGAGAGTATCCACATTTCAATGTGAAGTTACAATTTGGATGCCTGTTTTACTCTCTATAGCACTCCCCCTGATGATACTTGAATGATTTATTGCTAAGCTTGCCTCTGCTTCTTTGCTCCGCTGCTTATGATCATCCATAGTCAAGCTGCCTGTTACACCTGCTACACTGCCTGATTACATATCTATGCTGATGGTCTGTGTCCTAAATCCTACGAGACCCCACTATATGGCTATTTTCATGTAAACAGGACTAACACACTCAAGTCGCCCACCTATTTATCAGCACCAACCCTAAGTGGCATATCTAATGGACTTTAATACTTGTAGTCTTTAAATGCAATCTTCATGAATATTTTTATATTCTAATTAGTCCTACCTTTGTACCAGTGTATGCAAGTGGTTATGGTGATATCTGATGTGTATGTGTGGGATATGCAGCTGCGGCTTCCTATGTTTTTAATAATTTGACAATGTTGTCCAATTTTTAAATAGTCTTTGTCAGCCATTTACCTGTGATTTTGTTTTTTGTTTAATTATTTGCAGTGGTATTTTTTGTATAAATAAAGCTAGTTTTGAAGTAACTCTAGTGTTCTGCTTTTGCCCTCTTAAGAGAACTATATTCTTTGTTTTTTTTTTTTCCAAGACACATGAAAGCCCGCGTGGAGTTTGCTAAAAAAACACCCGAAGGACTGCAAGATGGTGAGAAATAAGATTCTCTGGTCTGATGAGACTAAGTAGAACTTTTTGGCCTTAATTCTAAGGGGTATGTGTGGAGAAAACCAGGCACTGCTCATGACCTGTCCAATACAGTCCCAACAGTGAAGCATGGTGGTGGCAGCATCATGCTGTGGAGGTGTTTTTCAGCTGCAGGGACAGGACAACTGGTTGCAATTGAAGGAAAGATAAATGCGGCCAAGTAAAGGGATATCCTGGACGAAAACCTTCTCCAGAGTGCTCAGGATCTCAGACTGGGCCGAAGGTTTACCTTCCAACAAGACAATGACCCTAAGCACACAGCTAAAATAACGAAGGAGTGGCTTCACAACAACTCGGTGACTGTTCTTGAATGGCTCAGCCAGAGCCCTGACTTAAATCCAATTGAGCATCTCTGGAGAGACCTAAAAATGGCTGTCCACCAATGTTTACCATCCAACCTGACAGAAAAGGAGAGGATCTGCAAGGAGGAATGGCAGAGGATCACCAAATCCAGGTGTGAAAAACTTGTTGCATCTTTCCCAAAAAGACTCATGGCTGTATTAGATCAAAAGGGTGCGTCTACTAAATACTGAGCAAAGGGTCTGAATACTTAGGACCATGTGATATTTCAGTTTTTCTTTTTTAATAAATCTGCAAAAATGTCAACAATTCTGTGTTTTTCTGTCAATATGGGGTGCTGTGTGTACATTAATGAGGAAAAATAATGAACTTAAATGATTTTAGCAAATGGCTGCAATATAACAAAGAGTGAAAAATGTAAGGGGATCTGAATACTTTCTGTCCCCACTGTATATCACACTGTGTGTAATAGATCTATATAATATATGGGTTTAACTTATTTCAGTAATTCAATTCAAAAAGTGTAAGTGTTTGTTAAGCCTTTTTTTTTTTTTAAAACTGCCACCCGCTCTATTAGAGGCTGACTTAGCACACTGTGTAAATCCTTTCTAAAAATGAGCAGTTTAACCACTTGCCGACCAGCTGCTGCAGTTTTACTGCGGCAGAATGGCACGGCTGGGTGAAACAATTTTACCTTATGTCGCTTCACCTTTTGCCCACTAGGGGCGCGCGTGTCCGCAGCATGTGCCCAGAGCTGATGTAAGTGCCCAGCAGGCGTGATGACCACCGGGCTCCCGAAAAGGGACAGATTGTGTGTTCATACTATGTATGAACATCGATCTCTCTCTCCTCCTAGACAGTCCCATCCCCCCACAGTTAGAAACACACATAGGGAACACAGTTAACCCCTTGATCGCCCCCTAGTGTTAACCCCTTCCCTGCCAGTGACATTTACACAGTAATTAGTGCATTTTTATAGCACTGATCACTGTATTGTCAATAGTTTCAAAAATGTGTCAAAAGTGTCTGATGTGTCCACCATAATGTTGCAGTCCCGAAAAAAAAAAAATCGCAGATCGCCACCATTACTAGTAAAAAAAAAAAAAAAAAAATGCCATAAATCTATCCCCTATTTTGTAAACGCTATAACTTTTGCGCAAACCAATCAATACACGCTTATTTTTTTTTTACCAAAAATATATAGAAGAATACATATCGGCCTAAACTGAGGAAAAAATGTGTTTTTTTTTTATAAAAAATGTGGGATATTTATTATAGCAAAAAGTAAAAGATATTGTGTTTTTTTTTTCAAAATTGTCGCTCTTCTTTTGCTTATAAAAAACGCAGAGGTGATCAAATACCACCAAAAGAAAGCTCTATTTGTGGGAAAAAAGGACGTCAATTTTGTTTGAGTACAGCGTCGCATGATACCACAATTGTCAGCAGGGCCGGTGCTACCACTAGGCGGACTAGGCAACCGCCTAGGGCGCTCTGCCGCCTAGGGCGCTTGGCCGCTGGCTATTTTACTCCCGCACTGTCCTCCACAGAGCTTACAACTACCGCCCTGCCATGTCAAGCAGCGCCGCTGCCACCCCCCCCCCCCCCCCCCCCGCTCTGTGTTTCCAGTCCAGACAGTAATCACATTCCCCCCTCTCTGCTGTTCTATCATGCTTAGTGAGTGTCACATTTGTCCAGCACGGCACTCTCTGATGTGTGTCCGGCAGCAGCAGCCCCTCCCTCCGCTCTCTGCCTGACACTGTCTGTGAAATGTCATGTCCCACCGAGGCCGCTCTCCACTCTACAGTACAGTGTCCATGTCAGTGTGTGTCCAGTAGCGCAGCCCTGCCCCTCCACACTCTCCTGGCCGTGTCACTACTGGAGCGGAGTACATGGATGGAGGATGCATCATGGGATAGATAACATGGCGTGCCGCCTGGCGGCAGATCTCCGGGCTTGGGGACAGGACAGGTGGAGCCTGGGCTGGCTGGAACTGGAAGAGGCACCGTTACCGCACCGACACAGAACAGAAGCAGCAGGCAGGTACACAGGCAGGACAGCATAGTTGGTGCAAGTGAGGAACAGGTGTTACTGGTGTGGTAAGTAAAAACTGCTGCTTTATCTCTGACTTAATGAAATTGTATATGTGATGACAATAAAATGTAGTTTTAAAATGTGTTTGTATTATTATGTTTGTATATTGATGTGTGTGTAATATGTATTATATTGACTGATCTGCCAAATGGCCTCCCCTGAAGCTGTATATGATGGGCGCTGGTGAGGCTGTATATGATGGGCGCTGGTGAGGCTGTATTAAATGGGTGTGGGGTGTACATGGGCAGGGAAAAGGGGGTGGAGTCAGGGGTGGAGCCAAGGGGGCGGCAAAATGAGGTTTCGCCTAGGGTGTCAAAAATCCTTGCACCAGCCCTGATTGTCAGTTAAAGCAACACAGTGCCGAATTGGCCTGGTCATTGAGCAGCCAAATCTTCCGGGCTGAAGTGGTTAAATAGCTATTCGGAGCCGTTTTCAGGCCGGTCATGTGACTCGCGGCCACTTTTCAGCTCCGATACACGGCTACTGCAGGAGGGACCGTGATCTCCCTCTGACGTCAGCCGAGGAGATCACGTGGCCTGCTCGTCTCCTCCTGCAGAAGCCCTGTCTCAGAGCTGTAAAGCGGCAGAGAGTCACGTGACCGGCCTGAAGACAGCTCTAAATAGCTATTTAGAATGCTTGTTTTTAGAAAGGATTTACAGAGTGTTGTGTGCCAGCCTCTAAGGCCTGATTCACACCTACGCATTTTTAGTGCTTTTTGCAGATTTGCACTACAGTCCATTTAACAGGGTTTCCTATGGAACACGTTCTGTAGTGCAAATCTGCAAAATTCAAAAAGCACAAAAAATGCATAGGTGTGAATCAGGCTTAATAGAGGGGCTGGCAGTGACAATTTTAGGTTTTTTATTTTCAATAATATCGGCAGAGGGGCATGGCATAGACAGAGAGGGCGCAGACAGGCAGGAAGGAGGGGGTCGAGAGGAGAGCAGAGCAGGGCAGCGTATGACAGAGGGACGCACTCTGACCACGGTGATCAGGACTGAGTAGCCCTGGTTATCGTGGTCAGTATAGAGAGGACATACAGGAAGTTACAGGTTCAGGGAGGTTTTTTTAGTTTAGAGGGGGGCAGATTACACAGCACAGGCACTCTGCTGTTTAATCTGCTTTAAAGGACCAGGATCTGTTTTTTTTTTTTTTTTCTTTTTGGGTTAACAAACACTTTACCTTTTTGATGATATTCTTATTTTTTGAGATGCACTTGTATATCTCATAGTTTGAAGATGCTATAACTTTCACGCAAACCAATCAATATATACTTATTGGGATTTTTTTTTTTTTTTTTTACCAAAAGACATGTAGCAGAATACAGTTTGGCCTAAATGTACGAAAAAAATTGGTTTTCTAACAGAAAGTAAAAAATATTTTTTCAAAAATGTATTCTCTTTCTTCGGTTATGGCAAAAAAAAAAAAAAAAACCCAGGGGTGATCAAATACCACCAAAAGAAAGCTCTATTTGTGGGGGAAAAAATTATATTAATTTTGTTTGTGTACAGCATTGCATGGCCGTGCAATTGGCAGTTAAAATAGTGCTGTGCCAAATTGCAAATAATGTCCTGGTCATGAAGGGGGTAAAATCTTCTGGGGCTGAAGTGGTTAGGTCAGAAAGAAAAAAGGTATGTGGCAAAATTGCAGTGGAAGGACCTTAAGCCCCCTTTCACACTTATACGACTACCATTCATATTGGCACGACTATAAGTCGTACCGACTTCAAAGTAGTTCCTGCACTACTTTTTTCCTGAAGTTGGATCAAAGACGGATTCCGATTTTTAAAGCAAAAAACGGCATGGGTTCCCCCTTCCATACGGGCCCTTCGGTCTGGTATGGATTTTAAGGGGAAACCCACGCCGAAAATAGATTTTGGGGGGGACCCCATGCCATACCAGACCCTTATCACCGGGTGATATCACCTTATCACCAGACCCTTATCATCCCTTATGACGTCAGAGTCCCATCCTGCCCCAGGCTGTGACATCATACAGGGGTGGGGTCACTGGTGACATCAGCCGGTGACCACGCCCCATGCTTATATAAACCGTTGCGCACCGTGCACACGGCATTACAGCCAGAGAGAGCGTCGTGTCAACATCGGAAGAAAGGAGGGAAGAAGACGACGGAGAAGACCGGGCCAACGCTAGTAAAAGAGCTGGAAGAAGATAGCGGAGGAGCCCAGCAGAAGGCACCGGAGACCGGGAGAAGAATTGGAGACCGGGAGAAGAGAGCGGAGAAGTCGGAAGAGACCCCCGGAGCTGCCTTAATAAATGACTTTAAAAACCTGTCTAGTGTTTTTTTTATTGACACTTTTTCCCCCCAGGTGAATGGGTAGGGGTACGATGTACCCCATACTCATTCACATAGGGTGGGGGGCCCTCTTATTAAAGGGGCTCCCAGATTCCGATAAGCCCCCCACCCGCAGACCCCGACAACCAACGGCCAGGGTTGTCGGGAAGGGGCCCTTGTCCTCATCAACATGGAGACAAGGTGCTTTGGGGTGGGGGGCGCTGGGCCCCCTGCCCCAAAGCACCCACCCCCCATGTTGAGGGCATGCAGCCCGATACGGCTCAGGAGGGAGGGGGGCGCTCGTCCCCACCCCCTTTCCTGACCGGCCAGGCTGGTACTCGGATAAGGGTCTGGTATGGATTTTGGGGGGGACCCCATGCCATTTTTTCAGCGTGGGGGTTGCCCTTAAAATCCATACAAGGCCAAAGGGCCCAGTATGCTCATGAAGGGGAACCCATGCCGGTTTTTAAAAAAAAAATAATTGGCGTGGAGTTCCCCCTAATTATTTGGTAATCAAAGTCGTGTCCCTGCGCATTGAAGTCGTACTTCAAGTCGTGGGGCAAAGTCGGATCCACAGTCGTATGACTGTCCTGCCAAAATCATGGCCTTGAAATCACGGCAAAATCGCGCGACTTTGGAGTAGCACAAGTGTGAAAGGGGCCTTAGGCTGGGTTCACACTTATGCGAATTGAATGCAGTTTTCCTCGCATCCAATTTGCATGACAGGAGACTGACTGGCTCTCAATGGAGTCGGTTCACACATCCCCGGGGCGGCTGTGGAGCGGATTGCACAAGGGTCCTGTGTGTCTATGGCTCGGTTTCAGGCACGAATTTAGGCAAAAATTTGGGCCAGACTAGTCCCTGAAACAGAAGAGGGACACACTGGATCCCTACTGTGAGCCGCATCCAAACTAAGTGTGAAGCCAGCCTAAAGGAGCAATAAATACCAGAGGTGTGTTATATGTGGAGTTCAGGGATGTGCTATGTACAGAGTGCAGAGTTCAGGGGTGCCCTATGCATAGAGAGCAAAGTTTAGGGATGAGAAATGGAAGTCAGCCACCCAAAGATGTAAGCGTCTGGCAGGGAGCTCTGAGATGCTGCATCGCTGGACTGAAGAGTACTTTTGCTTTAAGCTGTTAAACTGGCCATTTGCAGAGTAATTTTATAATCAATCTACAGTGTAGGTAAGCTCAATCACAATAAATGATAGTTGAGTAATAAAACTTTTGAAAGATGCAAAATGTATTCCACGTTTTGTAAATTACTGAAAAAAAACAAAAAAAACGATAATACACGTGATCAGATGTAAATGATTGAAAAAATAATTACTAGATCAGTATTATGGTTGGTTCTACAGCACACACAAATATTTACTTGGGCAGTCAGGTGGGCCATATAGGCTGTGGCCTAGGGCACCACAGCCTCTAGGTACAACACCCACCCTTCCAAAATTCCCCTATCCCTTTTCCTCTGTGCTCCCTGCATCATCCCACCACCGCTGGAGCAGTCACAACCTTTAAGGCTTGATTAAAAAAAAAAAATAAATAAAAAATAAATTTCCGAGCTTAACTTACCAACAGCCTGCGACCAACCAAATTGACCTGTCCAACAGTATGCGTTAAAAACAGGGGTTTAGTTAAACACATTTGCAAATACATCCGTAAGCCAGAGCCCCGGCAAGGCACCCCATTTTCTGTGGACCTAACTGGCCACTGCAGCAAGGAGCATTGGAAAGGCAACACATATAAAAGCCTGCGACCAACCAAACTGACCTTTCCATCTGTGTGCTTTAAGAACAGGTTTAGTTGCACACATAACATTTGCAAATACAGGGGCACACTAAACACCCAGCCCATAGCACTATGGCAGTAAAGGTGTCAGTGCGTTGCCTGGCCAATGCTCCTTGCTGCAGTGACCAGTTACAGGTGGGGGCAGTAACCACTTGCTCGGCTGGAGGCCTGCCCTACCCAGTGTTGAATAAGAGTACATATTTCACTAGATTTTTCACTAGATTTTTGGGTCAGTCAAGCACTCTGTAGATAAGACCAAGTTGGTTATCCTGCTGACAGTGTGCTGCATATGGCTGCCTAGGTGGAGGTCTGCACCATGATCTGGGCGAGTTGGTATCAGAGCTGGAAGGTGTGTGTAATAGCCTATTCTTATTTTAAACCGCATGCAGGATCGGGATGCCCAAAACGGTTCTTTGGTGTGCTTACATGTAGGGATGCACCAATACCTGTTTTTTTTAAGAACGAGTACCGATACTTGTGCTCAAGTACTCGCTGATACCATGCGGTGTGATTTGAGCCCACCGGGTTTTCAAATTACATTCGATTCTTTGCAGTACAATTTGAGCCCATTCATTTTGTATGGGCTCAAATTGCACCAAAGCATTTGTACAAGTACTCGTGCAAATGCTTAGTATTGGCACTGATATCGGTGCACCCCTGCGTACCTTTGTTTACACAATTCATTGTGTGGATTTGCCATTTGGTTGTGCCGTATCCTTTCCTTGAATACCATTTTTTTCATAAGGCCCCATTTACATGGGCTTTCTGATCAGATCCCCCTGTCAGTTTTTTAGGCGGACCTGATTGGACACTCCGTTCACCCCTATGGAGCAGCGGATGTCAGCGGTGACATGTCTGCTGACACCTGCTGCTATCTGGTCCGGCCAGCCAAATCCAGATGGATGGTGACCCTATTCTCCATCCGTCTGATGGATTGGATGAAACCGGACAGGCGGTCCATTTTTATCCGATCTTCCCATAGAGAATGGGGCTCCGACAGGTCAGTCTCAGAACAGTGAGCGGAGACGCACCTGTCACCTGCCTGCTCAGCCGGGATCAGCGAATGGATCCCCCCCGCTGAGCAAGCAGAGTCCGTCAAAATGGGCAAGCTCATCTAAAAAAGAAGCCTAACCGTGTTTGAGATGCTTTGCAGCCCCCAGACTTCTGTATTAAGTTCTTGTAGTTCTACTTAAAAGGAGTTGTAAAGTCCCAGTTTTTCACCTTACTGCATTCTATGCAGTAAGGTGAAAAACCTGTGCTGCAGCTGCCCCCCTGAGCCCCCCCTTTTTCTTACCCGAACCCGATGTTTACAGCGACGAGCACAAGCCCAGTAGCTCCAGCCAGTGTCTCGGGCCCTCTTTGAATAGATTGATAGCAGCAGGAGCCATTGACTCCCGCTGCTGTGAATCAAATCCAGTGACACAGGAGCCGGAAGGCAGGGCTGAGTCCTGCTGTCTGTGACAATGGACGCAGCAGCAGGACTCGGAGTGCGCCCGCATGGGTGTCCCTCCCCCATGGAAAGTGGCTCTCCGTATGGGCACTTGAAAAAGGAGGAGGAGGAGGGGAAGAGGCAAGAGCCACTCGAGGCCACTCTGAAAAACTCTTGCACAGAGCAGGTAAGTATGAGGGTAAGTACACCTTTACAATCACTGTAAAATTCTGTGAAACCGGTTTGTGAAGAAGAGTTGTTAAGTTCAGACAAAATGGCATAAATAACATAAAAAAAGCACTTTTTATTATACACACATACCTATAAATTTATCGTTGCTTATAAAACAGACAATAGCAGCACTAAGAGCTATAATACAGGCAGATTAGCAGCAGGGTGTGGTGAACATCGGATGCTCGCTTGGTATTCAGGCATTGTTGGAGTCAGGATCTTGCGGACAGGCATTGGTTCACAACTTCCAACAAGTGCGAATTCTCTAGAGCAGCCGCCACGCGTTCTTTGTCCGCCAGCTGTTTATTGACTAAAAGAAGAAAAGTCACAATAAGTGCACACATAATGAAAAGTGTTTATTTGACACAAAGTAACAGCACATTATCCCTTAATCTGTTGCTTTTTATTATTTTTTTTTTAAACAGACAAGTACATGTAATCAGAAAACCTGTGCTTTGCCAAAAGGAGCAACAGGTAAAGCCGAAGCTCATTTGGCTGTAATTCTCCCGTGGATCACAAAAGTGCAGTTCATTCTGCACTCCTGTGACCAAGTTTCAGCAGACAGCGGGCTGAAAGTTACCATCTTACGGAACTCTGAGCGATCAGCGGTCTTTGATCACTCGGTTCCCAGTCTTAGAGCCGGCGGGGCACAGATGCAGCATCCACCTAGGCAAGTATGATTTTGAAAAGAGGAAAAAAAAAAAAACGAACTTCTTTTAAAACGGAAGTTTAGTTAACAATAAAATGTGTGTATACAGCACCAGGAATATAAAACTTACCAGTCATGAATGGAGGAGAGGAATTGGAGGGCAAGCAGCATGATCTTGCACTGTCAGAGCTGAGGCAGTTAACCCTCGCAGTGCTGAAGTCCACCACTGAGGAGGAGCCAGCATCACAAGGGATGATTTTTTTCTTACAGTAACCAGCAGTATGTAGAGTACACTTCATTAGAGGTAAGTGCTTTATGCCCAAAAAAACATTTTTAACAAAACTTCAGTTTTAAAGCAGATGTAAACTCTCACTGAATATTTCGTTTGATAAAGTACTGTGTATCATAAGTAATTGCTTTTTATTGTAATAATACATTTTTTTTTATTGTTTTTCCCCATCCTTTATTGAATCTTAGTGTTGTTTATCTTATTGCACTTTCTCTGCAGTCATTTCCTGTCTAAATGCGTTCCAGCAATGGCTGCATGGAAATATTCTAGGCTAATTTCCGAATGGAGACAAGACGACCATGCCTGCGTAATCTGTGGTGTCCTGGCTGCCTATAGTCTTCAATGGAGACTTGACTGAGACAGGTATTGAGCGTTATGGCAGATCACCAGGAATTAGGTTAATGAGAGCTGCAGATTCATGGAGGATGAAAATGTGTGTACATCTACTGTAAATATGGGTGGCATCCTTTCCTCCCTTTGCTTCCATGATGCAGTGCTGGGTGCCTCAGTGGCTTATCCCCAGCTTGGTTACATAATGGGCATGAAGGGAACCTTCTGCCCCGTGTAATCTCCAACCAAAGCCACTCTGAACTTACACAAGGCTTTTTCTCTTTGCTTCTGTAGGCAGTGTGGTAGGTGAGCAAAGGGAAAGTGGGCACAAGCAGCTAGAGTAACGGTCTCAAAACTGCGGCCCTTTTTGCTTTTATCTGGCCTTTGAAGCCAAAATTCCCCCCCACCGACACAAATGAAGGGGCACAATTCCTCTAACTAATACCAATGATGGGGCACAATTTCTGCCAGTGACACCGACAATGGGGCACTATGACACCAAATGATGTGGCACTATTCCTCCCAATGAGACCAACAAATGGGGCCCAATAAAGGGACACTATTCCTTCCAACGAGACCAACAATGGGGCCCCAATAAAAAGGGAACAGTTTCTCCAAAGGGCACAAACAACAGGGCCCAATGACACCAATGATGGGCACAATTCCTCCCAATGACACCAACAATGTGGCTTAATGACACCAATGATGGGCCACAATTTATTCCAAATGACACAAAGAACAGGGTCCAATGACACCAATGATGGGCCACAATTCTTCCCAGCAACACCAACAATGGGGTACAACTCCTCCCACTGACATCAATGATGAGGCACAATTACTCCGACTGAAACAAACAATGGGACATTATTTTTTACCCACTGATGTCGGGACCTTTTCTACCCCCAATGGCCACAGTCCGGCCCCCCTAAAGTCTGAAGGACAGTAAACTGGCCCTTAGTTTAGAATGTTTGGAGATCCTTGAGCTACAGGATGGGATTCGCTTAATTAGCAGGTATTTCCTCACTTCCTGCTTTGGCTATTGGATAAGAAGTGAAGGCAAATCTCCCCAATGGGACACAGATGGCAGAAAATAAATATAACTGACAGGGGTTATAACCCTCCCTTCACTCTATGCAAAATGAAAAGAAAAAAAAAAAACATAAGGTTTTGCTCATAGTTTTGCTTTAACTATTTTATTTGAATACACTCAGATCAGGCCTCTCGGGTGTCGTAACATTTGACTAAAGTTTTCTTCTAGCAGAATCCTCTCCAGCACTCACCTGCGTGTTCAGAAGCGTGTGTTCCAGGGGTAATATGGACATCTACCTGCAAAACATAAAACAAAAATAAGACCTTACATTTTGGGAGAGGGTACCTCTAGTTTAATGACAAAGGTACAAACATACTGTAGCTGTAGTAATTCACAAACTAATTGCTTTTAGTAATTGGATAGCTGAGCTGGTCACAGATATTCATTTATCCAGCTTCTGCAAGGCTTCCAAATATAGTCTAGATTCTTATTGCAAAGGCCAATTGGACCATCTTTAGTAGCAAAAAAGGGGTGGGAAATTACTACTATGTCAAATAATAATATATAATATAATAAATTATGGCTCTTTGATGTATTGCAAAGGAACATTCTTTTTATTATACAGGATTTATATAGCGCCAACAGTTTGCGCAGCTCTTTACAGTATAAAAGGTAGACATTACAGCAATAATACAATTCAATACAAGAGGGTTAGAAGGGCCCTTACATAATACATCTGGTTTGAATACAGATATTGAAATTAACACTTTTATTGACAATTCCTAATATACCTCTAGAATACTGGCAGGTTGATTCAGCTTGTCAGTATATATTTTTATTAATTTTTATTTTTATAACTGCCTATCATTGTGTGTCTTTATATGAGCATTACTGATATGAAGTTAATTTTCCTTTTGCCCTTTGTTCTTCCCTAATTTATTTTATTTTATTTATACATACCTGGAGTAACCATCAAGTCTGTATTAGATTGTTGGTATTGTTGTATATATCATTATGAGGTCTATGTCTATTCATGATATGCATGTATCGATATACAATAGAAGCGCTATCATGTGACCTGTGTGAACATCAGATTGAGGTCTGGTTTTCACTTGCGGTCCATATGAGCTCTAGATCGAGGTCTGGTCTTTGTTTTGTGTTTCATGTACTCCCTGAGCCCTAATATGGCGCCGAGTTGAAAACAAGGCTTGGTCCCGCTGTGTATGCCTGAGCTTCAATATGGCGCCCGAGTGAGAACGAGACTTGGTCTCGGATGTTTGTTATTTAAGTGATGTGTCAGCACGTCGCCCGTGCCCCAGGAAGCCGCAAGGTATTGCGAAAAACATGCAGGGCGGTGCGTTGTGCTGATGCAATTACGCCACATGTGACCCCGGCACACGGGCGTTCTGTTTTGTATTTTTTAACTAGCCGGCTTTTATGTAACCTATTTGTGTATGCCTTTGCGAGCTCCTGCTCGTTTTATTTAGCATTAAAGTTTCCAATTTTTTAACTTACTACACGATCGGAGTACTTCTCTTTGCACACTCATGGCCTTAAGTCCGAGTGTGTTTTCTTACAGATTCTGAACTTCCATCCCAGGAGTGTATTATTGCAATTGGCGAACTCCCCACTCACCAACCACCCGAGGCAATCAAACGATCGGAGACATTGGAAGATCTACGTGTCCCCTGCAGAGGGCTTAATCTGCCTGTTTGTATGACCCTGCTCCTTAGGGGGTCCACCAGCTTCGGTAAGGGTTCTCACACACAGAGTCTTACCTCCTAGTTTTGACCCTTTTCTGCCAGTTGTGGCATTATAGGGCGAAGGTGGTCACCCGGGTTTCTACTTGTTGTGGTCCTCATTACCCACATCAACTCACTACTTCATATACTTATTAACTGTATATACATATTTAAGGACACTACATTTTTTGCACCTTCGGTGTATATGGACATTAATTTATCAATTTTTCACAATTTTATTTTTATACCACTATTTATGTATTTGGATATTTATTTAATTTATTAACTTAATTTATTTATTTATTGCACTTGTTTGTATCATTTGATTTGGTTTGTTTCACCTTCACTTGGTCTCCTACATGAAATTTTTAATCTAGCGCAACTTTATTTATAATTCCCTTACATAATATAAAATTTCTCTTTAATAGTTAGCCTCGTAGATGGATCAGCGTTAGGCTGTAAATCAGTGGTTCTCAACCTGGGGGTCGAACGACGATTTGCCAGCGGTCACCAAATCCTGGGCTGTTCTTGAAGCCCACGCAGCTCTCCCAGCCTTTTCGTGGCCACCCACCAGGGCTGTCCCTGGAGCCTGTGGCCCCCCAGCTGGGCTGTTTCTGGAGCCACAGCTGCCCATTCAGCCTCTTCGCAGCTGCCCATTCAGTTCACAGCATGGCATGTGGCAGAGACTAGAGGTCAGCTGACTGGGGAGGAAAGTGACATCAGAGGTGCTGGACGAGACCCTATCTCCTGATTTTGGCATAGGTGTCACTGCTGCGAGACACCACGGAGCTGGAGACACAGTGAGTAACACTGCCTGTGATTATAGTTGCCATTAAAAGTCCCCATTACAGTCCTCAGATCAGCATATGGCCTTGATCAAGAGCACCTAAGTTAACTGATTAGAACTCCCACCAGCACAGCCACTCATCCCATTCCCCTCTCCCAACAAGGAGTAAGAGAAGGAATAAAAAGGAGAGAATACATGGAAGGGAGAGTAACAAAGAAGAAAGGGAGAGAAAGAATAAGAGAAAGAACAAGAAATATGGCTAGAGAGGGATGGGGAGAAAAAAAAACAAGAAATTAGGATAGAGAGAGATAAAAGGGAAGGAAAGGAGAACAAAGAGAAAGAAAGGAGAACAAAGAGAAAGAAAGGAGAACAAAGAGAAAGAAAGGAGAACAAAGAGAAAGAAAGGAGAACAAAGAGAAAGAAAGGAGAACAAAGAGAAAGAAAGGAGAACAAAGAGAAAGAAAGGAGAACAAAGAGAAAGAAAGGAGAACAAAGAGAAAGAAAGGAGAACAAAGAGAAAGAGTGGTTCATCCTAAAATGTGGAGTGGAAGGGACTCAGGGAGTGCTGAATGTTCATGAGTTAGGGGCGTAAATTACTTGCCTCAGGTGCTGATAACCCTCGCTATGAAAATAATTTTACTGTTAGGGGTCCCCACAACTTGGGAAATTTTATCAAGGGGTCATGGCACTAGGAAGGTTGAGAACCACTGCTGTAAATTCAGGGTTTGGCAGTGTTTGACATGGCGGGGGCCATGGGGCTCTCGGACAGGACTGATCTGATGCTGAATTTCCCTCTCTGAAACCAATCTGCTCTAATGATCATCATCTTCCAAATTAAGCACAATTCTGTTTTACACATGTATAGTATAATTTACTAGCATGTCAGAATGCTAGAATTGAATCTGCATTAGATACACATCATGGTTTGATTAGTTTAAACCCCTTCAATACAACAATAAAATAAATAAAAAGACCCAAGGTTGACAAGTTGATAGCGTGCTGGTCATACCCTGTATGGGTGAGCTGCTCATGAATACAAGAGAAAATTATATGACCGGCACCAAAGCGGCTAGCCACCGTCCATGGCAGGCCAGAAGTGAGAAGGGCCAGGATTCCAGCTATTAACTATTTTCCCTAAAGTCTAACACCAGACAAAGCATTTTGATGTATGCCTAAAGTGTTTCTAAAGGCTCAAGGTTTTTTTACCTTTATGCATGAAGGTTAAACCTGTGTGCAGCTCCCCCAGCCCCCCTAATACTTACCTGAGCCCCATCTCGATCCAGCAATGTGCACAAGAGCCTCGGCTCTCCAGGGACTCTCCCTCAAATTACAGCCAGTGAGCCAATATGAGAGAGGGGGCGGGGCTGAGCCGCGGCTGTGTGGGTGAATGGACACGCAGAGCCGTGGCTCAGGTACGAGCCTGCTTAGGTGCCCCCATTGCAAGCTGCCTGCTATGGGGGCACTCGACAGGAGAGAGGGACCAAGAGCACAAGTGAGAGACCAGAGAAGAGGATCCAAGCTGCTCTGTGCAAAACCACTGCACAGAGCAGGTGAGTTTAACAGGTTTAGACAAGAAAGCCTTTAATAGCACTTTAATCTCCAATCCATTTATTTTTCTAGCTTTTTATTTCCGCGACCCCTTTGGGGAGATTTTACCCCACTTCCTCTCCCGGTGACACCAGGACAAGAAATGGGAGGTGCTGTCATCACTGGGACAGGATGGCTAGACAGTATAAACATTCTTAGAAACTCCGAACCTTCTCTGCTATAAAAAAGTTTTTTTTTTTTTTTTCTGTGATTTCCCATCATCACTATCTGTTTCAACAGAAAACGAGGGTAAGTTTCCCCAATAGGCACACAGGTGGCAATAAATAAAACATGGCAGAGGTTCAGATCCTTCCCCACTTTATCCAAAATGAATATGTTTTAGCTCAAGTTGGGCATTTTCATGCTGAATATAGAGTGGGGAACAGCTGGAGCAGATTGTGGGTTTTTATTGCTGTCTTTGACTTTACTTGGGAAATTTCTCCTCATATCCTGTCAGGACAGGAAGTCAGATATTAAATCTCTGGGACACAGACAAACAAAAACACTTTTAGTAGAGTGAGAAAAAGGCTAGAACTTCCTCTCCCCTTCCTTCATTGCTTTATATGATGCAAGTGCACTTTAGGATATCCAAATAAAAAAAACAAAAAAAAAAAAAAACACAATCTCCACACGTGGATGAGAAGAAGGGGCAGAGAAGTTAAAAGAGGAAGGAGAAATATACCAAACTGTGGGTCTGGGGTCTGTTGTTCCAGCCAGTGTGCTGTGAATATTCTCCCCGAGGGAGTAGATGGCACTCTCTGGTGCATGTGGCAAAAAAGGAGGAGCACAAGTTGAAGCACCACGCATGAGCTTTTGAATGTACAAGGCTGTTGAAGCACTTTAAATGAGCACTTGTCACTTTATTTGCAAATCAACTAATATGGACGGCTAAACTTGATATCCAGTGGGTAAAATAAGTACTGAACACCATTTTTCTAGATTTCTTAAGGTACTATTGACATGACATTTTCACCACGTCAGTAACAATCCTTGGAAAAGTTATGTGTAATAAAATGGAATGACACAGGGAAAAAGTATTGAACACGCTAACTGAAATGTAATAGTTTGTACAAAATTTTTTGTAGACATTTGCATGGGTTGTTACTGACATGTGGTGAATATTTCACGTCAATAGCACCTTTAGAAATATATTTACCTAGAAAAATTGTGACGTGTTCGATACTTATTTTACCAGCTGTATATTCTAGCACCATTGTACAAGTTTATGGACTTAAAGACGCCTCCTGTATGGAGAAACTAGTCGCCTGCATTGCTCAGGTGTGATTTTGGCCCATTCTTCCACATAGTCTTCAAATCTTGAAGGTTCAGTGGGCCTCTTCTATGAACTCTGATCTTTAGTTCTTTCCATAGATTTTCTATTGGATTCAAGTCAGGTGATTGAGTGGGCCATTCTAGCAGCTTTATTTTCTTTGAAACCAATTGAGCGTTTCCTAGGCTTTGTGTTTGGGATCATTGTCTTGGTGAAATCTCCAACCTCCTGGTAGATGGCAGCAGATTTTTATCAAGAATGTCTTGGTACATTTTTCCATTCAGCCTTCAATGAGATGAAGTTTGCCAGCACCGTATGCTGAAAAACAGCCCTACACCATGATATTTCCACCTCCAAACTTAACTGTTGGTATGGGGGTGTTTTTGGGGTGATGTGCGGTGCCATTTGACCTCCAAACATGGTGTGTATTATGGCATCCAAAGAGTTAAATTTTTGTCTCATCTGACCAGACTATATTCTTCCAGTATTTCACAGGCTTGTCTAAATGTTTTCCGTCCGGCCTCCCTAAAGTCTGAAGGAGAGTAAACTGGCCCTTTGCTTAAAAAGTTTGGAGACCCCTGCTATAAACTATACTTCAGTGACTGTGCAGTAAGGCAACATTAAATTGTAGAGAGTTCTCAAAGTGTAAGTTTACATTTACAGAAAATCCGTAAGGTTACCTAACAGTGGACCCCCTCTATGCCCTCCGGGTCCCGCTGTACTGTAGTCCCACGATCCTGCTCTGTCAGGGACTGGAACACCACTTCACCGGTCTGTGGATTTGAGGTCCTCCTGGCTTTCTCTCCTCATAGCACTAAATAGGACGAGCAAGACAGATTCTGATTGGTCAGCACCATCCATGTGATGGTCCTAACCCATTAGAATGCCTCTTGTCCGTACACGCTAAGGAGGTATGGAAAGGGGATTAAGCCACCGGGATTTCAAATCCCTGGACTGGTGAAGCGGCCTTCCAGTCCCTGACAGAGCAGGATAGTGGGACTACAGTACAGCAGGACTGGGGAGTGTGGGAGGATGGGGAGGGAGTTCCGTGTAAGGTCTTACAATTTTAAGTGTATGTATAGCTAACATATTTTTCCTAGTTTTGGATAGTGAGGAAGGATTAAAACCCTCTGAGTTTTGAAATGCTGTCTGTATTCCCACTGGAAAGATTCACCCTCTACATTTGCCCAGTAACCATCAGCATGAGAAAAAGTGATGAGAAATGCAAGATTTTAGGAGTTGTCACCAGAGTAGAAATTGAGGGTAAATTTTTCAGTAGAGACACCTGTTTTGGTGACAACTATCTAAGGTGCATATCCTATCGCTTTGGAGAGATTTCCACTCACTTCCTATTGCATGTCCAGGACAGGAAACCTCCCTAATGGGACACACAGTAAAAATAAACTGACTAGGTTTAAACCCTTCATAGTCTATCCAAAAAAAGAAATGGATATACATACACTAACTGTCCACTAATAAGAGAGCTACATAAAAATCATCATCTAGAATTATGGAGTGTAGGAACTCAAATAGAGGTCGACCGATATGGGTTTTTCTCTGGCCGATATTTAGAAATCGCGGTGGCCGATGTGTGATGCCGATTTTTTGGGGCAGATATATTAGGCCGATTTTTTCTTTTTTTTTTTCCCCCTTCATCTCATAAAATCTAACAGTTAGACCCCTTTCACACTGGGGCGTTTTTCAGGCGCTTTTAGGCTAAAAATAGTGCCTGTAAAACGGATCCCCTGCAGTCTCAGTGTGAAAGCCTGAGTGCTTTCACACTGAGGCGATGCGCTGGCAGGATGTTAAAAAAAAAAGTCCTGCAAGCAGCATCTTTGGAGCAGTGTATACCGCTGCTCCACCACTCCTGCCCATTGAAATGAATGCGCCTGCAAAGCGTTTCGGCAGCAGCGCTTCAGGGGCGCATTTAACCCCTTCCTCGGCTGCTAGCTGGGTTATAAGCGCCCGCTAGCAGCCGAATAGCGCCGCTAAAATGACGGTAAAGCGCCGCTAAAACTAGCAGCGTTTTACCATCAACGCCTGCCTGCTCCAGTGTGGAAGCAACCTTAAGTGATACAGAAAATTTTTTACATTTAAACATTTATTAAACAAAACAAACCTCCAATCAGTTCACTTGTATGTAGAATTTAGATTAAAAAAAAAAAACTATCTTAAATATTAAATACACAAAAACAGGTAATCAAAACTTTTGGACGAAAAAAAATGGGCTAACTTTACTGCTTAGTTTCAAAATTGCGTTTGAAAGGCCGCAGCCCCAATACCGCGTGCCATAAAATATTGCAACAACCGCTATTTTATTCCCTAGGGTCTCTGCTAAAAAAAAAAAAAAAAAAATAATAATAATATAATATTATATATTATAATGTTTGGGGGTTCCAAGTGATTTTCTAGCAGAAAATACAGGATTTTTACTTGTAAGCAACAAATGTCAGAAAAGATTTAGTCTTTAAATGGTTAAACTGAGAGCTTCTACACACAGAGTTTAGTTCATTCATAAGTGTAAACATTGTATCTCTTCAGGTTCTTTTTATCAGATTTGGCAGGCTGCCCAGAGAGGAAAGAAGTTGCTTCACATTTCAGGCAACTTGTATTGACTTCTATTACAGAAGTCATTTGCAAGTCATGCTGATTATCGGCCTTTTTTATCAGCACAATTGGCCAAAGCCGATTAAGTAAAAAACACCAATATATCGGTTGACCTCTAAACTCAAATATTTCACTTACCTTAAACCTCTCGGGCAGAGAGCGCAGAAGCTTAACTTTAATAGACAGTCCTATAAGGGTGGCCATGCTGCAGTGCGGGATTGTAGGGGTGAATTCTACAGACACGGAGCCCTCATCGTCATTTACCTACATCATACAAATAAACATTTGTCTTTGATACCAGCAAGAAATGTGGACAAAAATGCAACAAAAATCATCCATCCAAATGGCACTGGTGATGTAATTAATGCTTCCCAAATGCTATAGTAAACTAAGATAAATGTGAGAATCAGTTTGTTATATTGGGGGATAGCCTATCCCCCGAAGACATCAGTCAGACGAAACATGTTGGGCGTGGCTCGTTTGTGACATCAACACGCATCAGCCTATGCTGGTTGCCGGTCCGATTGAGCATATTGTATGGCGGAGCTATCAGCCTGCTATACATTTTTCTGTAGGGAATCAGTTTTACTGTTACGTTGCACCCATGTAATGTGGAAATCACTTTTTAAATAAAGGAAACTTTTTTTTTTTTTTTTTTTTAACATACTTCACGGTGGGTTTACTTTGCATCCATTAGTGACATCGGCTGTAGTTAGCGTCCATTTGGCATGGTGGTGCCATCCTTGGATATGTTGTGCTGAGCTCATTATGACCATTTATAACATGAGCCATCATAACATGAGCGATCTGGTAAGAGGCACTTTTGAACCATGTCACAAGGTGGTGGAATCCCCTCTATTACAGGGGATAAGATCACATACATTGAAGGAAATTGATTTCTATCCACATTTTATGGAAGGGATTTTACATGGAAAGAGGAGTGTTAAAAAAAAAAAAAAAAAAAAAAATTTTGTTTGCCTCTCTCTTTTGATCACAATTTCATTGGACTTTTTAATTTAGGGCTCTTTTACACGGGCTGCCTGATCAGGTCCAACTGTCAGTTTTTCAGGCAGATCTGTTCGGACCCTCAAGTCTCCCCTATGGAGCGGTTGATTTCAGTGGTGAAATGTCCGCTGACATCCACAAAAACCAGAGGATGGTAGTCCTATCTTCCAGCCATCAGGCATATCGGACCAGATAGGATGAAAAAAAAAAAAAAATATGGGACAGGCGGTCCGTTTTCACCCAATTTCCCCATAGAGGAGAGCGGGACTGGGTCTGCTCTGCACAGTGAGCGGAGATGAATCGGTCATCTGTCTGCTCAGCGGGGATCGGTGGAGCAATCCGCAGCTGAGCAAAAGGAATCCGTTCCACGGAGGCGCCCGTGTGACAGGGGCCTTAGTGTTCATTATCTACTTCTTTTGTGTATGTATTTGATCACTTCACTTGGTTGAAGGGCGATAGAGAATACACATACTATATATATATATATATATATATATATATATATATTTATATATACACACACACACACACACAACTTATATAAACACAGCCATGAATATACAGACATGTACTGTACCTTGACTCGCATCTCCTCCAAAACATTCAGCTCTTCCAGGCTCAGAGGGTGCTCCGGGTCATTGATAGAACGAATGAGATGTAACATGTTAAGGATAATGAGGCGAATATATTATATTGCATCTCTAGCAGTCAGTTCTTTTTCAATAGTGCATTTTGGTAAAGGTTGTGCTATGATGAATGTATATATTCACCAGTGTGGTGATTTTATAGCTTTGCATCTCTTTTTCCTAGTTTAAAATTAAAGTCGACATGGGGGTTGTTATAACGCCAGTTGCCCCATATTACACTGCTCCCAAAAAAGCTGACATCCTTGCACCCTCGCCCCTCTGCAAGCACTGCCATCCCACTGATGAAAAAGCTTATATAACTAATATAAAATGGTGCACCTCTGCATCCCTTGTCTGGACAGAGCTCAAGTAGGAGATTTTGGGATGTCACGTCTCTTAGAAGCAGTTCTACATGACATTCCGCATCCCCTGGCTGCCTAAAGCTCAGGTGTGGAATACAGGGAGGTCAGCTACCCTACAGCGTTACATGGAATTCTGCATTCTCTTGAAGGGCAGTACCCATTTGGCAGATGTCAGGTTCCTCATGTAACACTTCTTGCAGGAAAGCCTGTATTCTCTATGTGAGCATTGTCCTGTCTAGGGATACAGAAATACATGCAACTGTTAAATGAAATTGTGCACCCCCTGCATCCCCAGGCAGCTCACATTGTAGGAGAGCAGGCATCCCCGAACCTCCTATCAGACATTCTGCATCCCTTGCAGCATAGCGCTCATATGGGAGATACAGGAATGCCAGTACCCTCATATAACACAGCTTTCAGTGCCATCCTTATATGGGCTCTGCCCTGCCCAGTGACTCATAATAAATGTATATATAATTGATTGTACACCCCCTGCATCCTTATACTGTACAGATCACTACATTGGGGGTGTGTGGATGCCAGTTCTCCTTCAATCAGTGCTGACACTCTGCATCCTCTGCTGCAGAGCTTCTATGAGGGATAGAGGAAAGCCAGTACTCTTATGTAACACTGCTTGCAGGAAATCTGCCATCCTCACATAAGCTCTGTCCTGCCCAGAGATTCAGAATTACACTCCATTGTACATGAATGTGCAGTTTGGAGATTTGTGAATGTCATTTCTCCAAGAGCGTTACAGACATTCTGACTGCACATTGTACAGAACTCACACAGAGGGATGCCAGTTTTCCGCTATGCAGTCACATGAGAAGTAAGGTTTCCTTTAACCACTCCTACTTACTGAGGCAGGTCGGCTCTATTGCGTGAAGTCACGTACCTGTATGTCATTTTGTGCATTAGCTGCGGGGGGGGGGGGGCTTGCGCACGATGCTGGAGGCGCGGTCAGGAGCTGATTGAACACAGAGGATGTCAATCAGTGGGACCCGATGTCCGCCAGCCACCAGCGATCGTTCCCGGGAGAGGCAGGAACGCCGATCTCTGTCTCTTCAGAGCATCCCCCCCACAGTTAGCAAGCACCTCCTAGGCACACACTTAACCCTTTGATCGCTCCTGATGTTAAACCCTTCCCTGCCAGTGTCATTAGTACAGTGACAGTGCATATTTTTAGCACCGATTACTGTAATGTTACTGGTCCACAAAAAAAGTGTCAGTTAGGTGTCCGATTTGTCTGCTGCAATGTTGCAGTCCCGCTAAAACTCGCTAATCACTGCAATTACTAGAGGAAAAAAAAAAGTTACATAAATCTATCCCCTAGTTTGTAGACACTATAACTTTTGCGCAAACCAATCAAAATACGCTTATTGGAATTTTTTTTACTAAAAATATGTAGCAGAATACATATTGGCCTAAACTGATGAAGAAATTTTATTTTTTTTAATGTGTTTTATAGCAGAAAGTAAAAATGTGTTTTTTTTTTTTAAAACGGTCAGTTTTTTTTTGTTTTTGTTTCTAGCGCACAAAATAACAGCAGAGGTGATCAAATACCACCAAAACAAAGCTCTATTTGTGGGAAAAAAAGGACATCAATTTTATTTGGGTACAGCATCGCACGATCGTGTAATTGGCAGTTAAAATAACGCAGTGCCAGATTACAAAAAATGGCCTGGTCATGAAGTGGGTAAAACTTTCTGGGGCTGAAGTGGTTACCTTCTACACCCTGGAAGCACTAGGGTTGCCAGTTCGAAACCCAACTATGACACTATCTGCATGAAGTTTGCATGTTCTCCCTGTGCGGGTTTCCTCCGGCTGCTCTGGTTTCCTCCAAAAACATGCTGGTAGATTAGTCTATCATGAACGCTGCTGCCAGACTCCTCTACCCTAAAACCGTTCAGTGTCCACTAGGGCTGCAACTAACGATTATTTTCATAATCGATTAGTTGGCCGATTAATCGATTAATCGGTTAATAACCTTTAAAAAAAAAAAAAAAAAAAGTGTGGCATATAGTTTAGTTAATATGTAAAGTTTAAAAAAAAGGCAATTCTTAAATATCTCTATGCAGCAGTAAATATAAATAACTAACTATATGGTTAGGGAGCAAAATATCTAATTCACTCTGAGAATAACAGACAGAAGAGATATACTGTATAAATTGTTAGAGAAGAGATATACTGTACATACTATTAAAGGGTGAATCTGATAAACATTTTCAGACTCAGATCAAATGTCTTCCTTCAAAAAAAAAATTTTATTTTAAGAACGTTCGTTCGATTTTCTAATCGTTAGTGGGGTCAAGTCGACGTTCATTTTCAACCACAGTGACGGGAAAATTTGGAAATAGAAAACTTCTTGGTCAAAGGAATTTTCAGACAGTGGATGTGGTTTTCGTTCAGAAATTACTTTCATTTTAAAAACAGAATGTTAAAAACAAGTGAAAATTTCAAACCACATTCTTTCATTCAGCGAATGTACAAAGATTTTTCGTCTGAATATTCTCATCTGAAAATTGATCCGGGTGGCCAGAATAAGGCTCGGTACACACCTAGGCAGTTTGCTTTTGATCTGTTTCTGCAGTGCTTTTTGCTGTGTGTTTTAATTTTTGCGCATGTGATTTTGCGGCGATTCGCGTTTTTGCTTTTTTTTTTGGCCAATTTGTTGTTGGGCAGATTAAAAAACACAAATTGCTGCAAAATGCATTAAATGCTTTTCTGCAGCTTCTCCATTGAAGTATATTGAACCAAAAGAGCACAGTTTTTGCGTTAAAAAAAAGTCCCTGACCCTTTCCAAATACGCAGCGGCTGAAAAAAGCATAGATGTGAACGTGTCCAATGGGAAACCATGTTAATGAACTGCAGTGCACTTCTGCAAAAAAGCACCAAAAAACACATAGATGTGAACCAGGTCTAAGATGTTTAGTAACATAATGGGGTTAAAAAAACTAAAATTAGCCCTTTATAGTACAAAAAAAAAGCAGATAATCACTACTGTAAGGGGTTCATTTTTTACTGTAGAACTGTGAAAGTACCATCTACAGTAGCGATTTGCTCTTTTTGTACTATAAAGGGATCATTTTAGTTTTTTTTTAACCCCATTATGTTACTGGCCGATTAATCGATTATGAAAATAGTAATCGATTAATTTCATAATCGATTAGTTGTTGATTAATCGATTAGTTGTTTCAGCCCTAGTGTCCACCACCCCTCTCTGCCAATCCCTCTACTGGCTTCCCATTGCCCCATGAACAAAAATTCCAAACATTAACAACATACAAAGCCATTCAAACTCTGCCCCACACTACATCACCAATCTTGTCTCCAAATATCACCCAAAGTGTCCTCTCCGCTCCTCCCATGCTCATCTCCAGGACTTCTCCAGAGCCTCTCCCATCCTCTGGAACTCACTACCCCAATCTGTCTGGTTATCTCCTATTCTGTCCACTTATGGATGATTCCTGAAAATGTATTTCTTCAGGGAGGCCTATCCTGCCTTCAGCTAACAACCAAATTTTCTACTTCTTCCATCAGTTCATCCCTCGCAGCCCCTAACTTTTGTCCCACCATTCCCTCTCTATTAGATTGTAAGCTTGCAGAAGCAGGATCCTCCTAACCCTCTTGTATTTCATTATATTGGTAATGTATTGTCTCCTTTTTATATTGTAAAGCGCCATGCAAACTGTACAAATCCTGTATAACAATAATTGGCTCCTGGCCAGTGGCAGGTGGTGCTCAATTTTCTTGGGCCAGCCTGTGACCCCCCCCCCATCGCTCGATTGCCGCATTGCTCGCCTGTCAGCCCCTGCATTTACTCCATCCAGGTCAAGGCCTGCCTCCCCCCCAGTCCCAGTGGTTGCTTCGTTCCCCGGCCAATCAGGTCTCAAGACCCACTTCCTAATTGGCCAGGAGGAGAAACAGGAAGCCAATATTATTCGCTAATGTCACACAACTGGGTGGTCTCGGGGCGCAGCACCCTTTTCTCTGGATTTAATTATGTGCTTCCAAAAAAAAAAAAAAAAAAAAACCCATTGGAATCCATGCGTCCAGCTCCTTGCATGTAGATTAGGGGCCGGACGCATGGATTAGGGGGGCAGCGCCCCTGCGCCCTGCATGAGTGGCCACCACTATTCCTGTCTAAATTGTCCCTAGTATGTATGAATGAGAGTTAGGGACCTTAGATTGTAAGCTCCTTGAGGGTAGGGACTGATGTGAATATACAATGTATATGTAAAGCGCTGCGTAAATTAACAGCGCTATACAAGTACCTGAAATAAACATATAAATAAATACAACTCCGGCTGTACAGAGCTCACATAGGGGTACACAGGAACGTGACTTTTCCTCTAAGCAGTTACATGATATGTGGAGTCTCCGGCTGTACAGAGCTCACATGGAGGGAGATCAGTTTTATCATACAGTGATCAGCCATAACATTATGGCTACCCACCTAATATTGGGTAGGTCCCCTTTCTGCTGTCAAAACAGCCCTGATCTGATGAGACTTGGACTTCACTAGACCTCTGAAGGTATGTTGTGATATCTGGCACCATCACAGCAGATCCTTCCACTGGTCTTCTTCCCATACTTTATCCTGGCACCATGTCTCACATACCCCCATAGAAAACATGACTCTCCAGACCAGACCACCTTCCTCCATTGCTCTGTCCTCCACTTCTGATGCTCACATGATCATTGTAGACAATTTTGGCTGTGGACACGGGTCAGCATGGCACCCTGACCGGACGTGGCACCACACACAACAAACGTCCTCCGGTGTCTCCTGACACCTTTCTATCACAACCAGCATGCACTTTGTCAGCAATCCGAGCTCCAGTAGTTCTTCTATTGGATTTGATTACATGGAGCAACCTTCTCCACATTTAGGAGTCTTGGCTGCCCAGGACCCGGCTGGTAGTTTTCCTTCCTTGGGTGACTTTTGGTGGGTCCTTTACACTGCAGACTGAGAACATCCCACAGGAGCCGCAGTTCTGCTCTGACCCAGTCTTCTAGTCATTACAACTTGGCTCTTCTCAAAGCCACTCAAATCTTAACGCTTTCTGCTTCCAACCTATCAACTTCAGGGACAACATGTTCACTTCCTGCCTCTTAGATCCCACCCACTTTCAGGTGCCAGTGTAACCAGATAGTCAGTGATAAAACTTTTACCTGTCACTGGTCATAATGTTATGGCTGATCAGTGCAGAGCACAATACCAGGCAGGCACCCCTCCCCCTTATGTGAGCTCGGTCCATGCTAGTAGAATATAAAACCGTGCACCCCCAGCAGTGCGGGGATGGCGCCCTCCAGCGGTCATCTCAGGATATCAAATATCTCCCGATCGTCGATCTTATCGTGCAGCTCCTCATCCTCGTCCTGTGCGGTCACCTGGCGCTCCCCGCTCCGCTGATAGATGAGCGGATTGGCATTCTCTAACTGGCTGCCACCCACCATCTCCGGCTACACACACTACCCGCACTTCCCGGAAACCATACCGAGACACTTCGCGTTCACGTGACCAGCGCAGCGCTTCTCCTCATTGGCCGCCTTTAGGGCTCGTCTGTCTGTTCATTGGCCGTCCAAGCTCTAGGCTACGCCCGCAGAAGCAGCGTGGGCGGAACTGCATGGACTCAGGCGGGGCTTGCTTTTCCTGAGCCTATTGGAATCTGAAAAAACAAGCTCCGCCTTTCTATCCTTATAAAGGAGTTAGTGCTTGGCGGCCATGTTTGTCTCTGGAAAACGGAAACTTTGTTGTCTTTTTTTCTGACAGCAGGCACTTTTTTTTTAAGTTTTGCTGGCTGCTGCCTATGTTTTCTATGAAAATAAAGAGGATCTTGATAGTAACAGTCACGCATTGTCTATACAGATTGCAGGTCTCTCATACACACCTCAAGGGGTGGATGAAATAAGGCAACACAGAAAATGTTTTGTAAACAGTAAGGCTGGGTTCACACTGCTGTAAGGGGCGGCTCACAGAAGAGGTCCGGTGCATCCTGGTCCCCAGGACTCCTGTGCAAAGCCCATAGTTGCCAACATTGTAAAAAAATTTATAGGGACAAGTTTTTGGCTGTAGGCGGAGTCTTATTATAATTAGGGGGCGGGGCATGCGTTCGTGGGAAAAAATGAAAAAGAAAAATGCAGCGCACCATGCTGAAAAATAGGTGTGGTTTAAGCGAAATAATGGGCGTGGCTTATGTGGGCGTGGTTCAAATGGGGGTGTGGTTAGAGTCTGAGATGAATGAGAGATGGAGAAAGAAAGGGGAAAAGAGGGAGGGAGGGAGAGAGGAAGAAGGAAAGAAGGAGGGAAGGAGAGAGAAGGAAGGAAAGAGGGATAAAGGGACAGCAGGCCCAGATCCTACATCACAATAGAAATGCGTATTCCAGAGTTTAACAAATCAGCAGATAAAGATACTCCAAACACCTGGTATTAGCGCTTCAATTATCCCAGCACCATGGTTGTTGTGGTGTCAGGATGATTGAAGCGCATTATTACTATTATTACATTGTAATATAGAATGAAATCATTCAACTCACCATAATGCTGAATCAGTGGGACCCCTGAGCGTGTCACCTGCCACGCCGCCTGCCACCAGGTGCTCCCAGCAGAGTCCATCCTTAGATCAGGTGCCTCCAGAAGCAGAGGCCCTCCTTACAGATCTGTGTCCCTGGCAGCAGAGCCCCTCCTTACATCTGGTTTCCCCAGCAGAGGAGCCCTCCTTTACATCTGGTGTCCCCAGCCACAGAGCCTTCCTTTACATCTGGTGTCCCCAGCCACGGAGCCCTCCTTTACATCTGGTGTTCCCGGCAGCTGAGCCCTCCTTTACATTTGGTGTCCCCAGCTGCGGAGCCTTCCTTTACATCTGGTGTCCCCGGCAATGGAGCCCTCCTTTACATCTGGTGTCCCCCAGTAGCGGAGCCCTCCTTACAGATCTGTGTCCCCCAGCAACAGAGCCCTCCTTACTTCAGTGTCCCCAGCAGCTGGCAGCAGCGGAGCCCTCCTTACAGAGCGATCTGTGTCACCAAGCAATGGAGCCCTCCTTACTTCAGCATACCTCCCAACATTTTGAGATGGGAATGAGGGACACCTCCTAACAAACGTATGTAGGCATAGGACACGCCCCTGTCACACACCCCTAAAAGGAGAATTAACCAAAAAGAAGGTTAATTAAATCCACAAGGGCTTTATTTTTACCACTACTATTACTTTATATTGGCTTTTAAACAAATGCAGCAATTCAGACATTGGGTAAAAAGTTTAGCACTGGGAAATACTTTTTGAAAGATAAAAGTGCATTTTATATACAACTATATAGATCAGACCAAAATGAGGGACAAATGTGGAGGAAAGAGGGACAGAGGGACATTACTCGAAATCAGGGACAGTCCCTTGAAATCAGGGACAGTTGGGAGCTATGCTTCAGTGTCCCTGACAGCAGCAGTGGAGCCCTCCTTACAGAGCGATCTGTGTACCCCAGCAGCTCGGCAGCTACAGTTCCTGGCAGTTCCTGGCTTTCTCGTGTGTGTGTTCAGTGGAAAGGGGATAAGCTGATTGGCTGCCCCTCCCCTCTCCACTGTACACATGGGGAAATAATCCTCGTGACGGCAGCGGCGACCATCTTTTTGTAGCCTGCCGGCCACTTTTTCCTAAAACATTCCTGATTTTCTCGGGACAAAGGCAAAATCCCGGGAAATTAATCAGGACGAGCTCCGATCGGGACAGGGGTCCCAAAATCTGGATTGACCTGGGAAATTAATCGGGACTGTTGGCAAGTATGAAAGCTGCTCTGGAGATGTGTGAACAGGCTCCATAGAGACCCAGTCACAATCTAATAACATGCGAATTGGATGCGCAAAAACCCACATCCAATATGCAGTAGTGTGAACCCAGCTTAAGGCTCCGCTTCTACTTGTGCAACTTGTTCTGCAACCCCATCCATAATTAGCCATACCCATCCATACTCAGCCATACCCAGCAATACTCAGCCATACCCAGCCATACTCAGCCGTACCCAGCCGTACTCAGCCATACCCAGCCATACTCAGCCATACCCAGCCGTATTCAGTCATACCCAGCCATACTCAGTCATACCCAGCCGTACCCAGCTGTATTCAGCCATACCCAGCCGTACTCAGTCATACCCAGCCGTACTCAGCCGTTCCCAGCCATACTCAGTCGTTCCCAGCCATACTCAGTCGTTCCCAGCCATACTCAGTCGTTCCCAGCCATACTCAGCCATACCCAGCCGTACTCAGTCATACCCAGCCGTACTCAGCCATACCCAGCCATACTCAGTCGTTCCCAGCCATACTCAGCCATACCCAGCCATACTCAGTCGTTCCCAGCCATACTCAGCCATACCCAGCCGTACTCAGTCATACCCAGCCGTACTCAGCCATACCCAGCCATACTCAGTCGTTCCCAGCCATACTCAGTCGTTCCCAGCCATACTCAGCCATACCCAGCCATACTCAGTCGTTCCCAGCCATACTCAGTCGTTCCCAGCCATACTCAGTCGTTCCCAGCCATACTCAGCCATACCCAGCCATACTCAGCCATACCCAGCCATACTCAGTCGTTCCCAGCCATACTCAGTCGTTCCCAGCCATACTCAGCCGTACCCAGCCGTACTCAGCCGTACCCAGTCGTACTCAGCCATATCCAGCCATCCTATCTATACCCAGCCATACTCAGCCGTACACATCTGTACTCAGCTGTACCCGGCCATACTCATTCATGCTCAGCTATCCCCATCCACAGCTCATCCATCCCCATTCATGCTCATCCATGCCACATCAGTTATCATCCATGCTATATCCATGCCACATCCATGCCACTACAGTGCCTCACAAAAGTGTAATAGGTAATCAAATTAAATTTGAAACTTATGTCCCCAGAACACCTGATGGTGCTCCCTGCAGGTTGGGCCTCTGTATGTGGCCACGCTGTGGAAAAGTCTCACACATGTGGTATCGCCGTACTCAGAAGGAGAATCTATTTTGGGGTGTAATTTTTGGTATGTACATGCTATGTGTTAGAAATATTGTGTAAATGGACAACGTTGTGTAAAAAAAATGTGTTTTCATTTTCTTTACACATTTTCCAAAAACTTGTAGAAAAAAATGACATGTTCAAAAGACTCCATATGCCTCATAAGTTATACATTGGGTTGTTTTCTTTCCAAAATGGGGTCATTTTTGGGGTATTTCCATTGTCCTGGTTCTCCAGGGCCTTCAAAAGTGTAAGAGGTAGTCAAGAAATTATATGTGTAATTTATGCTCCTAGAACGTCTGATGGCGCTCCCTGCATTTTGGGACTCTGTATGTGGCCACGCTGTGTAAAAGTCTCACACATGTGGTACTGCCATACTCAGGAGGAGTAGCAGAATGTTTTTTTGGGTGTAATTTGTGCTATGCATATGCTGTGTGTGAGAAATAACTTGCTAATATAACAATTTTGTGAAAAAAAAAAAAAGAAAAAAAAAAATCTTGATTTTGCAAAGAATTGTGGGAAAAAATTACAACTTCAAAAAACTCACCATACCTCTTACTAAATACCTTGGAATGTCTACTTTCCAAAAAGGGGTCATGTGGGGGATATTTGTACTTTCCTGGCTTGTTAGGGTCTCAAGAAATGAGATAGGCCATCTGTACTTCAGATATGATCAATTTTCAGAGATTGGCACCATAGCTTGTGGACTCTATAACTTTCACAAAGACCAAATAATATACACCGATTTGGGTTATTTTTACCAAAGATATGTAGCGGTATAAATTTTGGCCAAAATATATGAAGAAAAATTACTAATTTGCAAAATTTTATAACAGAAACGAAGAAAAATGCATTTTTTTAACAGAATTTTCGGTCTTTTTTCTTTTATAGCACAAAAAATAAAAAACCCAGCGGTGATTAAATACCACCAAAAGAAAGCTCTATTTGTGTGAAAAAAAAGGACAAAAATTTCATATAGGTACAGTGTTGCATGACTGAGTAATTGCCATTCAAAATGTGAGAGCACCGAAAGCTGAAAATTGGTCTGGTTAGGAAGGGGGTTTAAGTACCGAGTGGTCAAGTGGTTAACCCCTTTTTTGGGGTTAAAAACAGGCAAATAGTGCCACTTAAACAGCGGTAAAGCGCTGCTAAAACGAGTGGCGGTTTACCACTAACGGCCGAAGCATTCAGTATGAAAGAAGCCTAAGGTTCAATTCACCAAGATAAAAAAAAAGTTGTTTTGCCCAATATTTATTATCTCATACTTATCTGCTCCTAAAAATATACATCGCATCCAGGTTTTCAACTGGTATTTAACCCCTTTGACCTCTAGAAGGTTTTATCCCCTTCGTGACCAGACCATTTTTTGCTATTCAACCTTGTTCTAATTTAACTGGCAATTGCGCGGTCATGCAACTCTGTACCAGTGTTTTTTTAGTCTTAGGATTAAAATGGCATTTTAGTTTTAGTCCCATTTTAGTCTTCTGCAATTATTTTAGTCATATTTAGTTGACTAAATCTCTAGTACATTTTAGTCGACTAAAATGTCCTACGTTTTAGTCGACTAAAATCTCCAGTACATTTCAGTAATTGCAATTTAGTTTTAGTCATAGTCAGGGCCGTCTTTAATATTGATTGGACCCTGGGCAAACATTTTCTTGGGGCTCCCCCCCAATGCAATTTCACTCTCCACCTGCCCTGATATATATACACAATAAATAGCAGCTAGACTCAAAATCAGTTTACTGAATCAGATCAGATAGCGATTGCAGTTGGTTGCCAGAGGTTACAGCATATCATTATCGCTTACTGACTGGTTGCTAGAGGTTACAGCACACATTACGGCTCACTAATTAGTTGCTAGAGGTTACAACACATTATTTCTGCTTGTTGATTGGGTGCTACAGATTACTGCACTTCATTACTGCTTACTGATTGGTCGCTAGAGGTTACAGGACATTATCTCCTCACTGCCTGCACACCATGTACTGGGGAGGTGAGCGGACCCATTAATAGACAGAAAACTCCTAGGGATCCTAGAACTCCTGGGGTCAGTGGCAGTGCTGGGGGGGGGGGGGGGTGTGATCAATGGCAATGCTCATTTTTTTTACCGACTACCAATATAAAGAGTAGTTTCAATGCTGGCCACCAATAAAATAGGGGTTTCACTGACCACTAATGTAATATAAGCATTCACAGTAACCACCAATGTAAGGAGGGATTTACACTGACCACCAATGTAAGGGGGACATTCACACTGGCCACTAGTGTGAATGAAAGGATTCTACACCAAGCCCCAATGTAATGAGAAGATTTACACTGACCACCAATGTAAGGGGGACATTCACACTGGCCACTAGTGTGAATGAAAGGATTCTACACCAAGCCCCAATGTAATGAGAAGATTTACACTGACCACCAATGTAACTGAGACATTTAGCCTGCGCTCACATTTCTGTGTTGGGAATGCATGCAAAATCGCTTTCCTGACACCACAGAAATGTGCTGCCCCTTAGCAGATACACAGAAGTGCCATTGATTGTTAATGACACCCTCACACATCTGCTGACATGTGCTGTGGCACCATGTAATTTTGAAAAAGCGTTAGGGACTTTCTTCTGCATTTCTAGCGCATAGAGCAGCCCATTGAATTGAATGGGCTGCCCTACACGTTACCTACATCTTTATCCACCCTCTCAGTACACCTAAAACCCCTGCTAACCTCTGCACCCAAACCTCCCCCATTCTCTCCATCCAACCCTCCACCCCTTTAACTCTACCTGCCCCCTCTGCTCATCTTTCCACCCACCTTCCTTACCTCTATTCATCCCCTCCTTGCTCACCTGTGCACCCCAAACTGTAATTCCTTCTCTGCCTACCTCTGCACACCCCAAACTACCCTCCCCCCACTAATTTGCTTACCTTTGCAGAACAGGCTGATGTTAGGCTTAATGACCACAGTTGTAGGCAGGACTTTCAAGCATGCCCCTTTGTCTCCCCAGTGGGCAGCACTCAATATAGGTGATGGTGGATATGACCTCAGGGGGCATGATATACATATAAATGCTGCCTTTATTTACATATCAATGCCGCCGGCCGCGGCTATTTGCATATGAATGGCTGTCATTTATATATAAACACAGAGTCTGCAGGTCAGTCATCTATACACAACAATAGGGCAGAGCTGGGCAGAATTAGTAGCAGCACTTCACACTGAGATATCGGGCCACAGCAGAGGACTAAAACTTTAAGGGATGGGGGAATTTAAACCAGGATAGTTTGCAAGTATGAGGCAGCTGCTTTGCCCTGCCTTAAAGACGGCCCTGGTCATAGTCTTAGGACTAAAATGGCTTTTAGTTTTAGTCGTATTTTAATCATCTCAATTGTTTTAGTTTTAGTCGTATTTTATTCGACTAAAATAGTATTCATTTAGTCGACTAAAATGTTTTAGTAATTTTTGTCGACTAAATTAACACTGCTCTGCACACAAATGAAATGTATATCTCTATTTTCACACAAATAGAGTTTTTTTTCTTTTGGTGGTATATGCTGACCTCTGGGTTTTTTATTATATAAACGAAAGAATACCAAAACATTTGGAAAAAAATCCATCAAACATCCCCTCTGATATTTTCTACTTTCCGTTATGTCATGTCCAGTAAAATCAAATTTCTTTATAAATTTAGGCCAAAATGTATTCTGCTAAATGTCTGGTAAAACCCAAACAGCATTTTTGAGAACACTAGTATGGTTCTGATTGTGATCAAGATACTGCACTAATAATGGCTGGATGGGAGGGACACTAATGCCCCGTAAACACGATCCGAAAATCGGACGACAGATGAAACCACTCCCATTAGACCCACACAGTACAGAGGCACAGAGAAACACAGAGGGATTTCTTCAGAATAACAAAAGGTAGGAATCTGCAACAAAGGGTGTTAAAACCCCTGCAATGTACATAGATTACCCAGAGGGAAATGTTTTTTTCTCAACAAAAGTGGAATTACGCTTTAAGGGTTCTTACATGTTAATAAGGTTGAGAAAACCTGGCCTAGAGGGTAAGTAGAAATAGGAATTAAAACATTTAACACAAGGGGTTGGGTGATTAAAAATAATAATAAATAAAAAATGAAATGAAATAATAATAATGAAAAAAAAACTGGGGTTACAATTTAAAGTATATGTATAGCTAAAATATTTTTTCTTAGTTTTGGATAGTTCTATTCTTCCCAACTCTAAAACTCAAACTAAAAAAAAAAGTAAGAATAAGTTTGCGTTATAGATACACTTTAATGAGAGGGTTGCTTAAATTGATCAAAATATTGCCACCCCTAAGCTACAGTGGGGCAAAAAAGTATTTAGTCAGCCACCAATTGTGCAAGTTCTCCCCCTTAAAAAGATGAGAGAGGCCTGTAATTGTTATCATAGGTATACCTCAACTATGAGAGACAAAATGTGGAAACAAATCCAGACAATCACATTGTCTGATTTTTGAAAGAATTTATTTGCAAATTATGGTGAAAAATAAGCATTTTGTCAATATCAAAAGTTCATCTCAATACTTTGTTATATATCCTTTGTTGGCAATGACAGAGGTCAAACGTTTTCTGTAAGCAGGGGCGTAACTACCACCATAGCGACCCATGCGGGCGATATGAGGCCCGCAGCCGAGTGGGGCCCAATAAGGATGAGAGCACCGCCGGCACAGTCTCCCAGCCAGGGGAAGAGAGAGGAGAGAAAGAGGCGAGCTGTCCGTATGAGCAGAGAGCTGAATTGCCCGATGTAATAGCTTTCATTAGAACTTCCAGTGTTCCCGGGGCTCACGTCACATAGCTCCACCTCTTGGCCCGGCGCCTTTGATAGACAGAACGCCGATCCAATGTAGGACATGTGACATCATCAAAGGCGTCGGGCCAAGAGGTGGGGCTATGTGACGATGAGCCCCGGGAAGACGGGAAATTCAAATGAAAGCTATTACAGCGGGCAATCCCGCTCTCTGCTGATCCGGGTGGCTTGCCTCTTCCTCTGCATAGGTGAGGCTGTATGGGGCACAGGCAGACCAGGCTGTATAGGGCACAGGTCACGCTGTATGGGGCACAGTTCACGCTGTATGGGGCACAGGTCATGCTGTATGGGGCACAGGCAGACCAGGCTGTATGGGGCACAGGTCACGCTGTATGGGGCACAGGTCACGCTGCATTGGGCACAGGTCACGTTGCATGGGGCACAGGTCACGCTGCATGGGGCACAGGTCATGCTGCATTGGGCACAGGTCACATTGTATGGGGCACAGGTCACGCTGTATGGGGCACAGGTCACGCTGTGGGCACAGGTACCGCTGTATGGGGCACAGGTCACGCTGCATGGGGCACAGGTCACGCTGCATGGGGCACAGGTCATGCTGTATGGGGCACAGGTCACGCTATATTGGGCACAGGTCACACTGCATTGTGCACAGGTCACGCTGTATGTGGCACAGCTCACGCTGCATTGACACTAGGGCAGCTGTGGGGGGGGGGGGGGGGCTGTTTGCAGGGGGGCCCCATACAACATTTTGCTATGGGGCCCTGCTATTTCTAGTTATGCCCCTGTCTGTAAGTCTTCACAAGGTTGTCACACACTGTTGCTGGTATGTTGGCCCATTCCTCCATGCAGATCTCCTCTAGAGCAGTGATGTTTTGGGGCTGTCGCTGGGCAACAAGGACTTTCAACTCCCTCCAAAGGTTTTCTATGGGGTTGAGATCTGGAGACTGGCTAGGTCACTCCAGGACCTTGAAATGCTTCTAACGAAGCCACTCCTTCGTTGCCCGGGTGGTGTGTTTGGGATCAATGTCATGCTGAAAGACCCAGCCACGTTTCATCTTCAATGCCCTTACTGATGGGAGGAGATTTGCACTCAAAATCTCACGATACATGGCCCCATGCATTCTTTCATGTACACGGATCAGTCGTCCTGTTCCCTTTGCAGAGAAACAGCCCCAAAGCATGATGTTGCCACCCCCATGCTTCACGGTAGGTATGGTGTTCTTTGGTTGCAACTCAGCATTCTCTCTCCTCCAAACACGACGAGTTGTGTTTCTACTAAACAGTTCTACTTTGGTTTCATCTGACCATATGACATTCTCCCAATCCTCTTCTGGATCATCCAAATGCTCTCTAGCAAACCTCAGACGGACCCGGACATGTACTGGCTTAGGCAGGGGGACACATCTGGCACTGGAGGATCTGAGTCCCTGGCGGCGTAGTGTGTTACTGATGTTAGCCTTTGTTACGTTGGTCCCAGCTCTCTGCAGGTCATTCACTAGGTCCCCCCGTGTGGTTCTGGGATTTTTGCTCACCGTTCATGTGATCATTTTGACCCCACGGGGTCAGATCGAGGGAGATTATCAGTGATCTTTTATGTCTTCCATTTTCTAATTATTGCTACCACAGTTGATTTCTTCACACCAAGCTGCTTGCCTATTGTAGATTCAGTCTTCCCAGCCTGGTGCAGGTCTACAATTTTGTTTCTGGTGTTTGGAAGTGGAGTTTGGAATGTGACTTTTTGAGGTTATGGACAGGTGTCTTTTATAATGATAACAAGTTCAAACAGGTGCCATTAATACAGGTAATGAGTGGAGGACAGAGGAGCCTCTTAAAGAAGAAGATACATGTCTGTGAGAGCCAGAAATCTTGCTTGTTTGTAGGTGACCAAATACTTATTTTCCACCATAATTTGCAAATAAATTCTTTCAAAAATCAGACAATGTGATTGTCTGGATTTGTTTCCACATTTGTCTCTCATAGTTGAGGTATACCTATGATGACAATTACAGGCCTCGCTCATCTTTTTAAGTGGGAGAACTTGCACAATTGGTGGCTGACTAAATACTTTTTTGCCCCACTGTATATATATATATACACACATTAAAAATATTCTTGTCAAGGGGTGTGGCTTGACGCATGGAGAGATAGGACGCTCGGCTGATCAGCTCCTGCTCCGGTCCATCTCTCACACTGCAACGCCGCCGACGGACTCTCCCACAGCCTACCTCACGAGCTAGGGGGAGGAGGCAGCAATACCTCCTGCACTCCGGGGACCCAAAAACCGTGCAAAATCGGCAGCTATTTAACCACGAAAGACCCGCACACCGGGACCATGCTGGCCTCCAAGATGGAGGCTACCCGTTCGGCAGCTGCACAGGCTGCACACGCTGCCTCACAGGTACAGGCCGCACGCCCTCCTCACTCTCCCCTGGCATCTGCTCCTGATCCCATCCACCCCAGAAGCCCTTCTCCCCCCCCCCCCCACAGCCCCAGAGACAGTTGGGCTTACATCAAAGCCCTCCCCACAAAGCAGGATATTGAGTCCTACATTAGCAGGCTGAAGAGATCATACAGGAGAGCGATTAGTGACCTTTAGATTAGTGACAAGCCAGTTTTGCCATGTTCCCCACATTAGGGTTTGCAGAGCTTCTGTATTTAGAGTTTACTTTAGTTCTAGAATATATATTGTAGTGCCCATTGCCTTTCCCCACAATGGTCACTAGAGGGAGTAGCCCCCTCACTAATGAGAGCAGAACACCTAGCCCCATACAGCCAAGACTAACATCACACAGCTCTAAACTTTACCCACTTAGGGAACTCGTTGCACTAGAACTGCACACAGCACCGCACCTAGCACAACTACCCCAGATCACCAATCCTCTTTCCTTACTCTCTCTTCTCACCTCCCCCCGCCTCTCCCCCCCCCCCAGCTATAAGTCATAGTATTGTGTCGCTACACCCTATCTCACGAAATATCACAATCTGCAGCTCCTCACCCCCCTTCCCATGGCATCCACCGTAGCTTTAAAGATGTCCTCGCCTAACTGCAGAGGATTTAACACCCTGGAAAAATGCAGACAGATACTCTACCATTTCCACAATTCCAAAACACAGCTACTTTTACTCCAAGAAACACACTTCGCTCGGACACAAGACCGCCTCTACCTGACAAATTCTTTACCACCTAGTACCATAGCATGAATCCTGTAGCCAGATCTAAGGGTGTATCGATCACTTTTCACCTTTGAAGTGCTAGACTCAGAGATAGGCCCCAAGGGGCGCTTTTTGTTTTTTGAAATTACAATACAAGAAAACGATATGCACAATTGCAAATGTTTATCTTGCTAAGTAGCAGCTCCACTTCATTTCCTCTGTGACAGCTTGCCTGGGACCCTCAACCTAATCCTGAGAGGTGACCCCATTCTAACCAAAATACGCACCACCCTCACTGATCTCTTCCTGGTGGACACATGGAGACTACTCAACCCCACTGAGAGAGACTACACATTCTATTCTTCTACACACAAGTGCTATAGTTGGATTAATTACATCTTCCTCTCACAATCCCTACTAGACCACCATCCCACCAGCAAGATTGGACTAAAACTGGTCGGACCACGCTCCAGTACAGATCACCCTAGTCCCACAACACACACGCAGAACTTCATGGAGACCGAACGATAACCTACTCACGGACACAGCATGCACGGCAGCAGTATCTAAAGCCATGACAGACTTTGTCCTATCTCACACTAGAGACGAGCCCTCCGCCATAAATAAATGGGAAGCCTTGAAATGCGTTTTAAGGGGGATCTTCATTCAGCACGGTGCTAGATTACAGCGACACTAAACGCTTCTTTGCACTAATCGCCTCTCTCGAAACAACGCATAAACGTACGCTTGACCCCATTACACTAGTTGAACTGTCTAATGCTCGTCAAGACCCCTACGCATTTTCACGGAATGCTCGCTGGCCGCCAGAAATAAGGGGAGCCACATACACTACTCCCAAGCTAATAAATGCGGGAAACACCTAGCTCGGGTTATACACCCCAGACAACACAGACAAAACATACCGCACATTGTCACCTCATCCAACCAAAAACTATACAAGAATTCAGAGATTGTTTCTTTACAATCTACCCCCTCCCTCAACAACGCATGCTTCACTCAATCACGTCCCATTAGACTCACAACAATATATACAGGACACTGCCCTACCTAGGACCCCCCTCCCGATGTAGAAAGTCTTGCACAACCCATCACCTCCTCAGACTTCCTGACCGTGATTAAAGGACTCAAGAATGGCAAAAGCCCAGGTCCGGACGGGTATACTCCCCGGTTCTATAAAACGTTCGCTCACCAATTGGCCCCGTTTATGGCACGAGCATTTAAATAGGTGGATAAGTTGCACCCACTTTCACCACAGCTCCTCCAAGCTCAGATAGTAGTATTGCCCAAACCTGGAAAAGACCACTGGAAGTGCGGCAATTACAGACCCATATCTTTATTGAATGTTGATCTTAAACTCTTTTCAAAAATTATTGCGAACCGCCTGGCCCCCCTTTTCCCCTCCCTTATTCACAGAGACCAGGTGGGATTCATCCCAGGCTGGGAGGACAGGGACAACCCCACAAAGACACTGCATCTCATATCTTACGCTCAGCGCCAGAATATCCCCACATGCGATGCCGAGAAAGCCTTTGATAGAGTCAGCTGGCCTTTTCTGCAAGCATCCCTACAACAGATAGGCCTAGGCCCTAAATTATTAACCAAAATAATGTCCTTATATACCAATCCCTCAGCGAAAGTCACGGCTAATGGGGAGGTCTTGGAGGCCTTTGAGATCAGGAACGGAACTAGACAGGGTTTTCCACTGTCCCCATTACTGTTCGCGATCACGACTGAACACCTAGCTCAAGCGATTCGTTGTAATGACGCCGTTCACGGAATCCCCACACCCTCAGCACATTGCAAGCTTTCCTTATATGCCGACGACTTGCTATTTTACCTCACACAACCACACATCAGTATCCCTGCCTTAATCCAGGAACTTGATCGCTTTGGAGCCTACAGCAATTTCAAACTAAATATTACCAAAACTGAAGCTCTAAATATCTCCCTTCCTCCGGCAGCTATAGCCACAATCCAACAGCAATTCCCTTTTCATTGGCAACCTTGATCGATTAAATACTTGGGGACTGAGATCCCCCGAGACTTTCATGACATTTACCCCCTGAACTTCAGCCCCTTGATGACCAAAATTAGACGCTCACTGGAATTATGGCACCACCTTAAACTCTTGTGGTTCAGCCGCATGAATGTCCTTAAGATGGACATTCTCCCCAAATTACTGTACCTGTTCCAAGCCCTCCCTAACACCCTCCCCAATGCCTTTTTCCACATGCTCCGCTCCTTGGTAATCAAGTTCGTCTGGCAACACCACCCCTCTAGAATTAAACATAAACTGCCGTGTGCCCCCGGCTCAGGGGAGGCATCGGTCTCCCAGACTTCCTGTTATATCACGCCTCCTCCGTAATATCAAGACTTCTCGAATGGTTCCCCCATCCCCTGACCAAACCCTCTATGATCATTGAGCAACATATGGCCCAAACTGACCTTCGAGCCCTCTTATGGGGATATAATGCTAAACTCCGCTCAATGAACGGGATCTCCCCCTTGACACTGGCGGCACTATTCCTATGGTATGGTAAACAAACCACCTATGCTCTGTCCACAGACCCTAGCCCACTGTCCCCCCTATTGGATAACCCGATGCACCCTACCCTTACCACTTAGGGACATTGTGGTTCCTACACAAGAACACAGTGGCCCACCGCACGACTGTTCGTTCACCCCACCACAGGCCAATTCCGATTGCAACAGGATCCACAATCCCCCACCTCGACTTACTGGTTATCCATGCTGTCTCTGTCGCAACTTAGTAAAACTCTACATCTTTCTGGACAGATCCACAGACCACTCACAATTTTTGAGGATATGTGTAGTCTCTCTCAAACCCCCAAAACACCCCCTCTCTCTAATTTACAAAGAAATACAGTCCCATACCTACATCACATTACCTAACTTCATGCAACGGTGGTCCAGGGATCTGGGCATGGAAATACCCCCGTAACAATGGCACACCTCATTCACACTCACACACATATCCTCAATTTCTGGGTTTACACAAGAGAAGAATTACAAGCTCTTATCTCGGTGGTACAGGGATCCAGTCACGGTATACAAAATGTATCCCAATACTTCGGATGTCTGCTGGCGCTGTCACAGAGGAAAAGGCTCCTACCTCCATGTGTGGTGGGAATGCGACCGAGTTCGCCCTTTTGGGAACCAGGTTTTTGACATATACAATGATATATATAATCTCTCTCTCATTCCCTCCCCTAAGGTGGCCCTCTTATCCATTCTACCAGGTCCAATAAGCTCCCACAAAAAGTGTCTCCTCAGATTCTTTTTATCCGCCGCTTTTCATGTCATAACACAGCATTGGAAAACAGAAGTCATCCCCCCATCAGCAGATGGATTGATATCATCAATGACACTATGCTTATGGAGGAGCTACAGGCAAAGAAAAACCTGGGATAAGCATATGAAATTATGGTACTTATGAGTTATGAGTGAAATTATGAGTGGCTTCACCACTCATCCTCTGACCCCTTTCCTTAACAGGGTCTCTACATAGGGAGTAGGTTAATTCCCATAGGGATGCGTGATCTACAATATTGCTTATCCCCCACCCCCCGCTAAGGCTACCAGATGCTCTTGGGTCCCCCAATCCTGAGGGCTACATCACCTTCCGAAGGTCCGAGATACCTGAAGTCAGGAATTTAACATATATATATACTGCTGGGTCCTCCCCCCTCTCTCCCCCTATCCTACCCCCTTCTTTTCCTTCCCCTATACCCCCCTTCGAATGTTAACTCACGAGTTATGTTTAATTACTTGTAACCAAAATGATATAGATATCGCATTGTCAAGAACTGTTTAAAGCACCTGCACAAATGTTTACAATGTTTGGTACGTTGTAAGATGTATGTATACTGCTATTCCCCCATCCCCTCCCCCCGTTTTTCTTCATTCTGTACCCCACTTCCCTCCTGTTTCTTCTTCCATTTGGAAATCAATAAAAAATACATTCAACCAAAAATATTCTTGTAACTTGCCAGTATCTATTGCATATTGCCCTGTAAGGTCAAAAAAAAGTTAAACAGTAGCGAGGAAAAGCACAGAGCAGGTCATTGACAGAAATGCAAAGTTCAGGTGCCTCTGAAATGCCATAATCCACAATAGTACATTTAGTTTACGTAGTACAAGAATAGATGGTGAATCATAGAATAAAATCCTAAAGTGGCAGAAAAAAGTCTAAACATTTTTGAATGATGTTTTTACAAAATCTATAAAGGCTATGCAAAGGAGAACAGCATTATACAGTATAAATAACTACACTATATTCATAACTCCCAACTGTCCCTGATTTTGAGGGACTGTCCCAGATTTGGAAAATGTCCCTCTGTCCCTCTTTCCTCCTCATTTGTCCCTCATTTTGGTCTGATCTATATAGTATAAAATGCACTTTTTATCTTTCAAAAAGTGTTTCCCAGTGCTAAACCTTTCATCCAATTTCTAAACTGCTGCATTTGAAAATTTCAAAAGCCAATATAAAGAAATAGTAGTGGTAAAAAAAATGCACTTGTGGGTTAAACTAATCATTTTTTTTGTATAATTCTCCTTTAAGGGGGTGTGGCACCTGGGGTGTGTTCTATGACTACATACTTTTGCTAATAGGTGTCCCTCGTTCCTTTCTCAAAAAGTTGGGAGGTATGCTATATTTTTGAAGAGGAATGTGCGAAGACACAAAGGGTGGGACTTTAAATGAAGCACCGGACAGCAAATAAATATTTAGATGAAAAAAAGGAATTTTATTAGAGGGCTGAATAAAATACACATATATATAAGTCTGGTAACACTGGTACAAAATAACATATATATGCATTGATTGGACCATTGAGGATCATCCAAGTAAACATGTATAATGATAACAGTAATATATACTGGACAACATGTAAAAAACGATGGTAATCTCACATATTATAAAACATCAAATTCCTTAGTTCATCATAAGACAAAAGGGTATATGCACTAATTTATATGATATAACTTGCGGGACCTCTGGTCTCATTGGACCTGAAAAGATAAATACATAGTAGCTTGAAAAATCTTGGTAAAGTTGATAAGAACATGGCAATCGATAGCTCTACGCGTTTCTTGGCTTTATGCCACTCGTCAGGAGCAAGCATGTATGATATCTGTAAGGATAATATAGATGTAAGAAAAATGACGTTAGAAAGAAAGACAAGGTTAGGGGTGGGGTGTCACCCCTATAACCAAGGCTTACTTACTGAGGTTTAGTAGTGTACATATGGTGGTAGGGCCGCACGAGCAATCCGGACACAACTCCAAATGGGAGCTGAGGTGGAAGGTCCCAAGGACTGGGGGAGGGGCGATACCCGAGGCTGTTACAGCAACCGAGGACAGACTAAGCAAACATAATATGTGATGTGTGAACGGTGAGCCAAAGGAAGGAAGAAAAAGGACAGGAAAGAGGGGGGGCAGGGGGAAAGAGAAAGAAAGAGAAAGAGAGAGAGAGAAAGAAAAAGAAAGAAAAAAAGAAAAAGAGAGGGGGGGGGGGAGAAAGGAAGGAATGGGGAAAAAGAAAAAGGAAAGGGGGGGAGAAAGGGGGGAAGTGGGGAAATAGGGATGAGGGGGAGGGACCAGAAGGGGGAAAAGAAAAGGGGAAAGGAAGAAAAAAAGAGAAACAAAAAAAAAGAAGAAAAGAAAAAGTGGGAGTGAGTGATGGGTAGGGAGTGAAGGAGTGGTGTGGGGAATGAGAAAGGATGTGTCTGGTGGTGGTGGAAATTAAATACGCCAAAATGGTGAGGGTGAAAAACCACAAGGAGGTGATATGAGTGAAGACAAAATTACCTGGTGAGGATGAGGAGCCCTATGGGGAGGGAACCAAGAAGGTAGTGAGTTACCGTGACGTGTAGAAATCTGAGTGTAGGAAGCCTAGAGTGCCGAGACCACCCAAGGACCGCCCCTATAAATATGCCTGCCTCAGGAGAATCCACCAATGTCACGCCGTGCACCAGGAAGAGGAACAGTTGCACCGAATAGCCGGAACCCTGGCAACGGCAAGCAAACAGCTCCCCCATGGTGCACGAGAGTGGAATGTAAAGCCTGTGCGTGACGGCGTCAGAGAGATGCCGTGCGCACGGTGTGATGTGTGTGAAATCGGCGCACAGTAGCAATGCATCTGTCCTCCCCAACAGTCTGAAAGGCGAGGGGGGGAGGGGTGCCCAGAAGGCGCGTCGCAGCTCCCGGAATGAGGAGAAGCCAGAAGCGGCGCAGCCCAGGTGGAACCACCACAGGCACAATCGAACTTACCATGAATCACCATAAAGCATTGATAAGCAATTAGATCAATGAAAATAAATAATAATTAGTAAAAGGGGTATAATATTAATACAAGTTTGATCAGATAGAAACAGGGGAGACTAAACAAAAAAGTCTGGTAACACTGGTACAAAATCACATATATATGCATTGATTGGACCATTGAGGATCATCCAAGTAAACATGCATAATGATAACAGTAATATATACTGGACAACATGTAAAAAACGATGGTAATCTCACATATTATAAAACATCAAATTCCTTAGTTCATCATAAGACAAAAGGGTATATGCACTAATTTATATGATATAACTTGCGGGACCTCTGGTCTCATTGGACCGGAAAAGATAAATACAAAGTAGCTTGAAAAATCTTGGTAAAGTTGATAAGAACATGGCAATTGTCACGTACCTGGTGGCGGAGCCCAGAATGCAGGGAGTGGCCTCTCGTGTGCCTCTGGCTCAAGAACCCCTTATAGAGGAAACAGGGACTCAAGAGCACAGGGGGCCACAAGTGCCTGGCAGGAGGCAGGTGTAAGGGTGGATCCAGACCTCTGACGTGGCTGAAGGAGAGCTCGCAGGAACACTGGAACAGCTGACTGTGAGGAGGAGTACCGTAGCTGGCAGGATCTCAGGAACAGCAGGCAGCAGGGAGGTGTTCTGTAGTTCAGCTGGAGCACTGGAACAGCAGACTGTAGGGAGATGCACCGGAACTTTGGCAGGAACACTGGAACAGCTGACTGTGAGAAGAAGTACCACAGCAGGCAGGAACTCAGGAACAGCAGGCAGCAGGGAGGTGTTCTGTAGTTCAACTGGAGCACTGGAACAGCAGACTGTAAGGAGATGCACCGGAACTTGGGCAAGAACACTGGAACAGCTGACTGTGAGGAGAAGTACCGTAGCTGGCAGGAACTCAGGAACAGCAGGCAGCAGGGAGGTGTTCTGTAGTACGGCTGGAGTACTAGCAGGGTCAGACAGGCCGGGTCAACACTGGCGGGCAGAGCACGTACCAGACGGAGGCAGAAGAGTAGTCGGGGTGCAGACCGGGTCGGCAACAGGCAGGCAGCGAACAAACCGTAGGAAGTGGCAGGAGGGTAGTCAAACAAGCCGGAGTCGGGGACTGGCAGCAAACAGGATTAGTCAGGAGCAGGCCGGGTAGACAGGGATCAGGTAGACAAGTATACTGGTAGCTTAGGGTCACAGGAAACACTGTAGACCGGACAGCAAGAAAGCATGCTGACAGGCTCCTTTCAATAAGCCTATTGGCGCCAAGCACTGTCACACTGCATGTCTGCGCGTACCCGCGCGCACCTGAGCGTGCCCGTGCACCGATCGTACGTGCCCGCTCGCACCATCGCACACCCGCGTACACCCGTTCACGCTAGCACACACCCACATGAGCCCGTTCGCGCTTGCGCGCACCCGCACACGCCCACTGGCTCTGTCAACAGGAGTTCTGTGCACCGATCTTCCGCCGACAACTGTGCTAACAGGACGTCTTTCATGACATTGCCCCCCCAAGGGGCAGCCTCCGGATGCCCAACTATACCATCTTACTTGGATGGGACCTCTTAAAGGCAAGAATCAATCTTTTCGCATGGATGTTGGACTCCGGCTCCCAGGAGTTCTCCTCGGGCCCGTACCCCTTCCACTTTACCAGAAACTGGACTTGATTACGTCTTTTCCGGCAATCCAGAATGGACTCAACCTCATATTCAGCTTCTCCGTCAATGATCACAGGTTCAGGGGGACCGACCTTCCGGTTGACAAAAGGATCAGGAACTGTGGGTTTGAGTAGGGCCACATGAAAGACCGGGTGGGTCCGGAATGACTCTGGTAACTTCAGTTCATAGGCCACATTATTAATCTTCCTTAGAACTGGGAAGGGACCCACAAACTTGGGGCCCAATTTCTTGGAAGGGCATGCCAGTCTTAAATTCAACGTAGACAGCCAGACCTGATCCCGGGCTTGAGGTCTTGTCAAACACCTCTTTATTGTAATTCTGAGCCCTTGCAATAGTCTCCTGCAGGAATTTATTATTTGACTCAAAGAAATTTAGGTTCTCTTGGACAGCTGGTACTGGGATGTTATTAGACAGGAACAGAGGATGGAAACCATAATTTGCAAAGAACGGTGATTGCTTCGTGGCAGAATGAACAGAATTGTTATAAGCAAATTCAGCAAGAGGTAGAAGCGGAGCCCAATCGTCCTGGGAGAAAGAAGAAAAGCAGCGCAGATACTGCTCCAGCGTCTGATTTGTTCTTTCTGTCTGGCCATTTGTTTGAGGGTGATAGGCAGAGGAGAAGGAAAGGTCAATTTTCAGAGACCCCCGATCTGAAGTGATATTTGCCATGAAGCCTCACTACTTCCCTGATAAATGTCCTTGCATTCTTAGCAGCAGTAGGTGTGCCTCTCATTGGTAAAAAATGAGCCATTTTGGATAATCTATCCACTACTACAAAGATTTTAGTGTAGCCTTCAGAAGGTGGCAGCTCAACAATAAAATCCATGGAGATCATCCTCCATGGCTTCTCCGGGACGGGTAGTGGCTTCAACAGACCCCAAGCCTTAGACTTGCTGCCCTTGTTTTGAATGCAGGTGGCACATGCTTCTACATAGTCCTTGCAATCCTTCCTTAACTGCGGCCACCAGAACGTGCGCTGAAGGAGTTCAGATGTCTTATGCACGCCGAAATGGCCGGCCAACATGTGGTCATGACAGGAACTAAGAACCGCTGCTCGCATCTCCTGGGGTACGAAGATCCTATCCTTAAACCATAGAAGATCATCTCTGGCCTGTAGAGCTGTATCAGGTGGAGCAGAAGCGTCCCTGGAGACTTGCTTGATTTGTGAAAGTAGATCCCCTTGGAGCAAAAGAAAGTTTTCTGAGGACAAGATGGTGTCTGGAGATGAAGATGCTTCAGGTCCGCTGTACATTTGTGACAGCGCGTCGGGCTTGGTGTTCTTTGACCCGGGGCGATAGGTTATATGGAATGAAAATCTGGTAAAGAAAAGTGCCCACCTGGCCTGTTGTGGTCTTAACCTCTTGGCAGTTTTTAAATATTCCAGATTCTTGTGATCTGTATAAACAAGAATCGGATGAGCTGCTCCCTCTAGGAGATATCGCCATTCCTCAAGCGCGGCTTTAATCGCTAACAACTCTCGATCGCCCACATCATAGTTCCTCTCTGCTTCAGATAATTTGCGAGAAAAAAAAGCGACTGGGTGCAGAAGAGCCCAAGGCCCCTGTCTCTGGGAAAGCACTGCACCAACCGCTATTTCTGAGGCGTCCACCTCCAAAATGTATGGTAACGTGGAATCAGGGTGCTTTAAGACTGAGGCTGAGACAAACAGATCTTTCAGCGTTGTAAAGGCCGCCTGAGTTTCAGTATACCAATGGAATTTAAGGCCCTGCTTGGTTAACCTTGTAAATGGTGGAGAATCCTTTGATGAACTTTCTGTAGAAATTCGCGAAACCTACAAAACGTTGGATTCCCTTCTTGTCGGTAGGAGCGGGCCAGTCCAGAATGGCGGAGACCTTCTGAGGGTCCATTTTAATGCCCTCCACAGAGATAATTAGACCAAGGAACTGGATACTCTCTTGTTCAAAGACACATTTCTCAGGTTTGGCGTAGAGGCCGTGCAGCCAAAGTCGGGTCAAAACATTTCTGAGATGTTCACGATGTTCAGCTAAGGAGGAAGAAAAAATCAGGATATCATCTAGATAAATAATAACAAACAGATCAAGATAGTCTCTGAAGATGTCATTCACAAAATGTTGAAATGTAGCAGGAGCATTACAAAGTCGGAAAGGCATGACTAAATATTCAAAATGCCCAAACCGAGTACGAAAGGCAGTCTTCCATTCGTCTCCCCTACGAATGCGGACAAGATTGTAGGCACCACAAAGATCTAGCTTGGAGAACACTACTGCGGACCCTAGTCTTTGAAAAAGTTCTGGCACTAAGGGCAAAGGATATCGGCTTTTAATCGTGATCTTATTAAGTGCCCGATAATCCACACAAGGGCGTAGAGAATGGTCTTTCTTCTCCACGAAGAAGATTCCTGCTCCTGCCGGGGACGTGGAGGGTCGGATGAACCCTTTTTCTAGATTGTCATCAATATAAGTCTTTAATGCTCCTAGTTCTAGTTCTGACAAAGGGAAATTTTCCCAAAAGGAATCTCTGCCCCTGGAAGGAGTTCAATTGGGCAATCGTATGGCTGGTGGGGAGGAAGAGTCTCCGCACCCTTTTGACTGAAAACATCCAGAAAGCTATGGTAGGCTTCAGGTACAATTTGACAGATCTTGGCGTCAGTTTCCATGCATAGTAGGGAAGAAGGGGCATCGGTGACTTCTGGTAGACAGTGTTGATGGCAGTAAGGGGATAGGAACTCAATCTTCCCCGAGGTCCAATCAATTTGCGGATTATGGGCCTTTAGCCACGGCATGCTTAGTATGATGGGAAATAGAGACTCGATGGCATCTAGACAAAGTAGCTCTTGATGAGTGCCGGCAATGGTGGTATGCAGAGGTACAGTCTCCTGGGTTACTGGCCCTAATCTGAGGGTAGAGCCATCGGCCAAATATACTGAAAGTCCTTTCACTCTGGGCCAAAGGGGAATGTGATGTCTGGAGGCGAAGGACAAGTCTATGAAGCCGCTGCAAGCCCCGGAATCAATTATAGCGCTGGTTGGTATATTCCCTCCTGGGAGCTGTAAGAGAATCGGGACAGCCAGATGAGAAACGTTATTCAGTACAGCAGGGGTAAGAGCAGGGGAAATAGAAAAGCACTTACGAAGCTTTGCCGGGCATGTTCGTACAAAATGTCCAGGTTCCCCGCAGTACAGGCACAGGTTACCAGCCTGACGGCGTTGACGCTCTTCAGGAATAAGTGAAGGGCGTAAGAGGCCCAACTGCATCGGTTCCGGGGTATCTGAGGCAGCAGTGGTTGAAACTGGGGAGACAGAGTGGGAAGAACTAGGCACACGGGGCAACATCCAGACAGGACGAGAAGGACCAGAGGATCGCTCCGTACGCCGTTCTCTCAGGCATCTGTCTATTTGAATAGAGAGGTCCATGAGGCCCTCTAGAGTCTCTGGAATGCTCACTCGGGCCAGTTCGTCTTTTAAAGATTCCGAAAGGCCCATACGGAACTGGTACCGTAGGGCAGCATTATTCCAATTCGTGTCAGAACTCCAACGTCTGAATTCCGACACGTAGTCCTCCACAGGTCTGCGGCCTTGCTGTAGGGCGTGCAAAGCTGCCTCTGCAGTAGCGGTTAGTTGTGGGTCCTCATATAGTAACGACATGGCCTGAAAGAAGGTGTTCAAGGTATCAAGTGAGGCATCCTTCTTCTCTAGAAGACGATGGGCCCAGGACTGGGGCTCGCCTGACAACAGCGAAATCACGAACCCCACTTTGGTGGCTTCCAGGGAGAAAGTCCTTGGCTGAAGGGCAAAAAAGAGTTCGCATGAGTTATGGAAACTCCTGAATTTACTCCGGTTGCCCGAGAATCTTTCAGGCGTGGGGACCCTGGGTTCAGGCGGCATCATCACCACTGAAGGTGCAGCAGAAGTCCCGGAAGCAGGGGGGTGTGGATGCTGCTAGAGATTGGATTCGGCTTTCCAGTTGGGTATAGCCCTCTTGTAGGCTCTTTACTGCCTGGGTAAGTCCAGCAAGATGGCGGCAGAGCTCGTCCATGGGAGAGGCTCCCTGCTTGGGCTCAGATGTGGCTGTCCGGTACTGTCACGTACCTGGTGGTGGAGCCCAGAATGCAGGGAGTGGCCTCTCGTGTGTCTCTGGCTCAAGAATCCCTGATAGAGGAAACAGGGACTCAAGAGCACAGGGGGCCACAAGTGCCTGGAAGGAGGCAGGTGTAAGGGTGGATCCGGACCTCTGACGTGGCTGAAGGAGAGCTAGCAGGAACACTGGAACAGCTGACTGTGAGGAAGAGTACCGTAGCTGTCAGGATCTCAGGAACAGCAGGCAGCAGGGAGGTGTTCTGTAGTTCAGCTGGAGCACTGGAACAGCAGACTGTAGGGAGATGCACTGGAACTTTGGCAGGAACACTGGAACAGCTGACTGTGAGAAGAAGTACTGTAGCAGGCAGGAACTCAGGAACAGTAGGCAGCAGGGAGGTGTTCTGCAGTTCAACTGGAGCACCGGAACAGCAGACTGTAAGGAGATGCACCGGAACTTGGGCAAGAGCACTGGAACAGCTGACTGTGAGGAGAAATACCGTAGCTGGCAGGAACTCAGGAACAGCAGGCAGCAGGGAGGTGTTCTGCAGTACGGCTGGAGTACTAGCAGGGTCAGACAGGCCGGGTCAACACTGGTGGGCAGAGCAGGTACCAGACGGAGGCAGAAGAGTAGTCGGGGTGCAGACCGGGTCGGCAACAGGCAGGCAGCGAACAAACCGTAGGAAGAGGCAGGAGGGTAGTCAAACAAGCCGGGGTCGGGGACTGGCAGCAAACAGGATTAGTCAGGAGCAGGCTGGGTAGACAGGGATCAGGTAGACAAGTATACCGGTAGCTTAGGGTCACAAGAAACGCTGTAGACCGGACAGCAAGAAAGCATGCTGACAGGCTCCTTTCAATAAGCCTATTGGCGCCAAGCGCTGTCACACTGAATGTCTGCACGCACCCACGCGCATCCGTGCGTGCCCGTGCACCGATCGTACGTGCCTGCTCGCACCATCGCGCACCCGCGTACACCCGTTCACGCTAGCATGCACCCGCATGCGCCCGTTCGCGCTAGCGCGCACACGCCCACTGGCTCTATCAACAGGAGTTCTGTGCACCGATCTTCCGCCGACAACTATGCTAACAGGACGTCTTTCGTGACAGCAATCGATAGCTCTATGCGTTTCGTGGCTTTATGCCACTCGTCAGGAGAAAGCATGTATGATATCTGTAAGAATAATATAGATGTAAGAAAAATGAGGTTAGAAAGAAAGACAAGGTTAGGGGTGGGGTGTCACCCCCTATAACCGAGGCTTACTTACTGAGGTTTGATGTAGTGTCCATATGGTAGTAGGGCTGCACAAGCAATCCGGACACAACTCCAAACGGGAGCTGAGGTGGAAGGTCCCGAGGACTGGGGAAGGGGCAATACCTGAGGCGGTCACAGCAATCAATGACAGACTAAGCAAACATAATATGTGATGTGGGAACGGTGAGCCAAAGATAGGAAGAAAAAGGACGGGAAAGAGGGGGGGCAGGGGAAAAGAGAGAGAGAGAGAGAGAAAGAGAGAAAGAAAAAAAAAAAAAGAAAAAGGGAGAGGGGGAGGGGGAAAGAAAGGAAGGAAGGGGGAATAAGAAAAGGAAAGGGGGGGGGAGAAAGGGGGGAAGAGGGGAAATAGGGATGAGGGGGAGGGGCCAGAAGGGAGAAAGGAAAAGGGGAAAGGAAGAAAAAAAGGGGAAACAAAAAAAAAAGAAGAAAAGAAAAAGGGGGAGTGAGTGATGGGTAGGGAGTGAAGGAGTGGTGTGGGGAATGAGAAAGGATGTGTCTGGTGGTTGTGGAAATTAAATACGCCAAAATGGTGAGGGTGAAAAACCACAAGGAGGTGATATGAGTGAAATCAAAATTACCCGGTGAGGATGAGGAGCCCTATGGGGAGGGAACCAAGAAGGTAGCGAGTTACCGTGACGTGTAGAAATCTGAGTGTAGGAAGCCTAGAGTGCCGAGACCACCCAAGGACCACCCCTATAAATATGCCTGCCTCAGGAGAATCCACCAATGTCACGCCGTGCACCAGGAAGAGGAACAGCTGCACCGAATAGCTGGAACCCCGGCAACGGCAAGCAAACAGCTCCCCCATGGTGCACGAGAATGGAATGTACAGCCTGTGCGTGACGGCGTCAGAGAGATGCCGTGCGCACGGCGTGATGTGCGTGACATCAACACGCAGTAGCAGCGTACCCGTCCTCCCCAACAGTCTGAAAGGCGAGGGGTGCCCGGAAGGCGCGTTGCAGCTCCCGGAATGAGGAGAAGCCAGAAGCGGCACAGCCCAGGTGGAACCACCACAAGCACAATCGAACTTACCATGAATCACCATAAAGCATTGATAAGCAATTAGATCAATGAAAATAAATAATAATTAATAAAAGGGGTATAATATTAATACAAGATTGATCAGATAGAAACAGGGGAGACTGAACAAAAGTCGTCAAGAGCAAGGGGGATCATTTAAAGACTAATAGAGCTGGTCCGTGTGCTTCCATCCCTAAATATATTCAAAAGGTTTGGAGGAGTAGAGAGTTTCAGAAATGCATGACATGATGGGGTCATGTGTTTCCATCCCTAGGGACTTTAATTGATATCATGATCTGGTAAGGTCATGCATATCCATCCCATATACGTTTGAAGAGGAACATGTGAAGACACGAAGGGTGGGACTTTAAATGAAGCACCGGACAGCAAATACCGGTAAATATTTAGATGAAAAAAGGGAATTTTATTAGAGGGCTGGATAAAATACACACACATATATATATATATATATATGTATATATATATGTCTGGTAACACTGGTACAAAATAACATATATATGCATTGATTGGACCATTGAGGATCATCCAAGTAAACATGTATAATGATAACAGTAATATATACTGGACAACATGTAAAAAACGATGGTAATCTCACATATTATAAAACATCAAATTCCTTAGTTCATCATAAGACAAAAGGGTATATGCATTAATTTATATGATATAACTTGCAGGACCTCTGGTCTCATTGGACCTGAAAAGAGAAATACATAGTAGCTTGAAAAATCTTGGTAAAGTTGATAAGAACATGGCAATCGATAGCTCTACACATTTCGTGGCTTTATGCCACTCGTCAGGAGCAAGCATGTATGATATCTGTAAGAATAATATAGATGTAAGAAAAATTACGTTAGAAAGAAAGACAAGGTTAGGGGTGGGGTGTCACCCCCTATAACCGAGGCTTACTTACTGAGGTTTGATGTAGTGTCCATATGGTGGTAGGGCTGCAGGAGCAATCCGGACACAACTGCAAACGGGAGCTGAGGCGGAAGGTCCTGAGGATGGGGGGAGGGGTGATACCTGAGGCGGTCACAGCAATCGAGGACAGACTAAGCAAACATAATATGTGATGTGTAAACGGTGAGCCAAAGGAAGGAAGAAAAAGGACAGGAAAGAGGGGGGCAGGGGAAAAGAGAGAGAGAGAAAAAGAAAAAGGGAGAGGGGGAGGGGTGGGGGAAAGAAAAGAAGGAAGGGGGAAAAAGAAAAAGGAAAGGGGGGGGGGAATAGGGATGAGGGGGAGGGACCAGAAGGGGGAAAGGAAAAGGGGAAAGGAAGAAAAAAAGGGGAACAAAAAAAAAAAGAAGAAAAGAAAAAGTGGGAGTGAGTGATGGGTAGGGAGTGAAGGAGTGGTGTGGGGAATGAGAAAGGATGTGTCTGGTGTTGGTGAAAATTAAATACGCCAAAATGGTGAGGGTGAAAAACCACAAGGAGGTGATATGAGTGGAGTAAAAATTACCTGGTGAGGATGAGGAGCCCTATGGGGAGGGAACCAAGAAGGTAGTGAGTTACCGTGACGTGTAGAAATCTGAGTGTAGGAAGCCTAGAGTGCCGAGATCAAAAAGTTGTGAGGTATGCTATATTGTTAAAAGTATTGGGACGCCTGTCTTTACACGCACATGAACTTTAATGGCATCCCAGTCTTATTGAGTTGGCCCACCCTTTACAGATTCAACTCTTTTGGGAAGGCTGTCCACAAGGTTTAGGAGTGTGTCTATGGGAATGTTTGACCATTATTCCAGAAGCGCATTTGTGAGGTCAGCCACTGATGTTGGACGAGAGAGCCTGGCTCACAGTCTCTGCTCTAATTCATCCCAAAGGTGTTCTATCGGGTTGAGGTCAGGACTCTGTGCAGGCCAGTCAGTCAAGTTCCTCCACCGCAAACTCAATCACCCATGTTATGGACCTTGCTTAATGCACTGGTGGGCAGTCACGTTAAAACAGGAAGGGGCCATCTCCGAACTATTCCCACAAAGTTGGGAGCATAAAATTGTCCAAAATGTCTTGGTATGCTGATGCCTAAAGAGTTCCCTTCACTGGAACTAAGGGGCCAAGCCCAACCCCTGAAAAACAACCTCACACTATAATCCCCCTCCACCAAGTGATTTGGTGCCCGACCTCAAAAATGCGGTTCTGGAAGAATGGTCAAACATTCCCAAAGACACACTCCTAAACCTTGTGGACAGCCTTCCCAGAAGAGTTGAAGCTGTTATAGCTGCAAAGGGTGTGGCTGCACTACTGCTGATCTCCTGAGCTCCAGAGAGGCCTACTGATCCAGGGAGCTTGATTACTCCCTATACCCAGAGTGGATGCAGGAATCTGGGGTGGACAGAGGGGAGGATCCCCCTGATGGCCAGAGTACTGGTCCTCCCATACCAGTGTTTGAGGACCTGGGAAATGGTCCAGCTAAAGGTGAAAGCCTGTCAGCCTACAGAAAGAAGGTTTGTGCTAGGATTGCGAGAATTGCCAAGGAGGAGGAAGTACTGGCGAAGTTGAAGTTTGACTTCAAACATAAAAAAATTGCAAATGACCGGCTTCATAGTTCCAAAAGAAAACAGATGCGGCCTGAGTTAATGGTTTTGGAGGCTAAAGTGGAAAAGCAGAATCTGCTGGTGGCTGCATTGAAAGAAACCAGCGGAGCTTTCAAGGAGAAATATGGCAATGATGATCGCTTCCGTACAATGCGCAGAGGGACCATAGAGTCCAGTGGAGGAGAAGCATCACCAGAGTGCGAGAAAGAAAGGTCAGTGCAAAGCAAAACAGTTTCTTCGGGCTTGGACTGTGTTTCTGGCCAGCATGCTGGAAAATCTTTACATTCTGAGCCAAGCATCAGTATGCCTGCAGAAAGTGGAGAAAGCTCTGGCACACAGGCTGCGGGTGATCAACAGTCAGGTGTTTTGACTGCCAGTATGTCACTGGGTCAAGCAAGTTCTGTGCCCTTGTCACCGCAGCAGGAGGCTATGGAGCAAGATGATCCATCTGAGCCTGTGAAGGGAGCAGGAATGCTTAAGTTAATCACAGAAATGGAATCCCCTTTGCATAGTCGCAAGCTTGCCATGTCTGGATCATCTGAGGATGAAGAATAGGATAGTGATGTCCCCCCAAAACCTTTGAAACATTGGTTGGCTGAAAAAGCTGTTTTTGTTAAAGATTTGCCTATACAACATAATGGAGATGTAGTTCCTATAGATGGTGCTGTAGAGGGCAGTGGAGAGCAAGCTCATCTCCTGGCTGAGACTACCACCTGTGTACAGAGAGCCAGTGAGGGGTGTGCAGACTGTTCTGTGAAGAGTGCTGATAAAGACATCTCCGCTGTTAGTAACCCTTTAGTTACTGGTAATGAAGTAAGAATTACCAAGGGTAATGTACATGATATTTCTGTGTCAGTAGTCTCTGTTCCACCTGTTGATGATAATGTTGTTTCTAACTTATCTAAAGAGGGGTCTGTAACTAAAAGTGATGTGCGGGATATTGCAAGGAGTGCAGTTATTTCCTATGCTGCAGCGGTGGCTGCACCTGTCCCAAGGGTGAGTAGGGCCAGTTATTCTGCGGTCACTAGGACTGATGTGAGCGAAGGTCAGGCCAATCTGACACCATCTGGTAGCTCCTTTAAACGCCGCAATGTGGTCCAATTGAGGTGGACTGGAGAAGGACCCCCCCAAATAGGAGAGATGTGGTGGACCGTATTCTGGGGATGGGTTTTAAAGCGGAGGAGATTTTGTGCCCTTATCAGCCCAGTTGGGTCATATGAGTATGACCTCTCCTTTGTCAAGGCGGAAGGATTAGATGTCTTTTGGGAGAGGTATGAGCAGAGGTGGAAGGAGTCCCCAAAATGGGCAGGTTTGTCACCCAAAGTAATCTCTCGCCAGCCATTATATAAGAACGTCACCATTCTAGTACGCAATGAGTCCATTCCTGCTGCGGATCTGGTGGTGTGGTTGGGGAGATATGCTGATGTCCAAGCTCCCTTGAGGAAAGTTGTAGATGATAGGGGGATTTGGACAGGAGGATGGATGGTGTTGGTAAAACTGCATGTCACGGGTAATGTTGCTAAGCACATCCCTTCGTCTGCCTTTATAGGTCGTGACAGGATTATTACTTTTTATGCAGGGCAACCAAAGTTGTGTCATCGCTGTGGTGAAAAGGGGCATTTTTCAAGCTCATGTTCTGTGCAGAAATGTTCCCTCTGTCAGGGCTCAGGGCATGTTGCAAAAGACTGCAATAGTATTCATTGTAATCTTTGTAACAAGTTAGGTCACCCCTATAGTCATTACCCTGAAGCCCTCCATAATCAGCCAGAGGTGGTGGAAGAACTTCTGAGGATGGAGGAGGAGGAACGTGGGGGGCAGCAAGGGGTTGGTGGAGCTGTTTCAGCTAGTCCTGAGGGCCCCCCCCAGGTGTCAGTTTCCCAGCCTGAAGGTGTGATCCCTACTGTGTCTGCTCCCCAGTCTGTGCTCCCTACTGTGTCTGTGTCTACTTTTGTTGTGTGTTCTTCCCCAGTGTTTCAAGTGCCCAGTGTTCCAAAAGTAAATAAGTCATCCAGATTGGCTGAGGCTGCCAAAGGGGCAGATTCATGCATATCTGAGGTGGCAGCTTCATCAGGGCCTTCCCTAAGGCAGCGTAAAACCTCTAGTGGAGGTTCTAAGGTGAAGAACGGGGAAGTTGCCACTGCTAATAATGTAGATGAGGTCTTTCAGGGTAATGTTTCAGGAGAGGAGGGAGAGTGGACCAAGGTGGGGAGAAGGAGGAATAAGGTAGTCCTGACCTCTGCCTCCTCGGTTTCATCCTTAGAGGTAGATGATCTACCGCTGGGAAACAAGTTTGGGTCCTTATCTGAGGGGGAGGAGGAGTCTTCTAATTCCGTGTCTCAGATGGAGGAGGATGAGGTAGAGTGTTCTCTAAAGAGGTCAAGGTCTCCAGTAAAGGGGGAGGGAGCTCAGGCTAAGAAACGCCTACCTCAATCATCCTGATGGCAGTTCCCACTCCGATAAAGTTGGCAACAATTAATGTTGCCAGCATAAAATCTGTAAGGGCTCGTAATATGGCCTTATTTTTGCTCAGTGAGATGGATGCTGATATTTTATTTTTGAAGAGACCCGGCTAAATAGACTTGCCGATGTCCACCTGGCAAAGAGGGAGTAGAGGCGTGGGCCCTCCTTCTGGTCTCTTGCGGCTGAGCCTTACAGCAGTGTTGCAGTACTTTTTACTGGCATGGTAACGTGTCGGCGGGTTATCGAGGTAGAGATTGGAAGGTGTATGGTCCTGGACGTCTCTGTGAAGGGGCATGATCTGTGTTTAATAAATATTTATGGACCACAGACTAGATGGGAGAGGAAATGCCTCTTTACAAAGATTAAGCCTTTCCTTTTTACATCTCGGCAAGTTGTCTTTGGAGGTGATTTTAACACCGTTACTAGGCCCAAAGACAGGAAAGGCTCCACTGACAGCCTGAGATATGATAGCGTTTTTCTTAATACGATAGCCAGGGAAGCAGGTCTGGAAGATGCGCATATTAAGCGTTGCCCAGACAGCACGGGGTACACAATTAGGCGAGGCAGTTGTGAGAGCAGGATAGATAGGTTTTTTTTAAAAGGGGACTCTGCCTTTTCGGCTCCTGAGTGTCGTATGGTGGAGTTTTCTGATCACCTTTTGCTGTCTGTTATTCTCAATGCTTCAGATATACCACCTAAAGGAAAGGGTATTTGGAGGATGAATTCGGCTCTGCTGGATGACGAGGAGGTAAGACAATCTTTTGAGGATTTTTTTCAGGCTCAGGATTTCTGCAGCAGTAAGTCGGAGTGGTGGGAGCTTGCCAAAAGCCGGATTAGTGGGTTTTTCAAGGCCATAGGAAAAAGGAAACAGCTTGGTAAGTACATTGCCTACCAGCAGCTGCGGAGAAAACTTGATCGCCTTGTCTCGAGTGGTGGAGATTCCGGGGCAATCTCTGAGGTGAAACTTCTCCTTAGGAAGTATCAGTATGACCGGCACGCTTCTTTGGTTCTGGAAAGGGACTGCGGGAAATATCACTCGCCCGACCCTTATCAGAACTGCAAACAAAGCGCAGCAGTTAAGACGGTTGTTGGGCTAAGAGATAGTACGGGCTCTTTGACGAAATCCAGGTCAGGGATCCTGGAGGTCTCACAGTCTTTTTATGTGGATCTTCTGGGGGAGAAGTACCTCGATCAGGCAAAGATGTCGAGTTTTCTGGATTCTACACCAGGTCTGGGAAATAACATTCCGCTTGCAAGTTTGACAGGGGGAATCACAGCAGAAGAGGTAGTCAAAGCTATAGATGGTCTGGCTATTAAGAAAACCCCTGGGCCAGACGGATTGACGGCTGAATTTTATAAGATTTTCAAATCCAGCTTGGTACCTTATCTTGTGGAGGTATTTAACGGCTGTCTGCAGGAGAGTTCGCTCCCTTCCTCCATGAGACAACCTGCTGTGATTCTGTTATCAAAAGGCAAGGATCCCTCGATGATTGAGAATTGGTGCCCAATTGGCCTTCTCAATGTCGATAGAAAGATTCTGGCTAAGATAATTTTCTGGCGCTTGTCGTCAGTAGTAGACAGATTGCTTTCTCGTCAGCAGCACTGTTCGGTCCAGGGCAGAAGCACTTTTTCAGCAGTGTTAGCTGTCCGGGAGGCTCTGGAACGTTGCAGGGCTGAAGGCTGGGGAAAGTATTTGCTGGCACTGGATCAGGCGAAGGCTTTTGATTGTGTCAATCATGAGTACCTCTGGCTTCTCCTTGACAAGTATGGCCTGGAGGATGGGTTTATTGGATGGCTTAAGACTTTATACAGAGAGGCAGAGAGCTTTATGCTTGTTAACGGTTGGGTTGGACGGCCCTTTGGGGTTGGATCGGGGGTGCGCCAGGGGTGTCCGCTGAGCCCTTTGCTATACGTGTTCACAATCGACCCCTTCATCAAAAGGCTAGAGAGCGGACCGTTGTGCGGGGTGCCGGTGGGCATTACTGGTGAGCCGCCCTTGAGGGTTGTAGCCTATCCTGATGACGTTTCTGTCTTTATCTCTGGGACAGAGGAGGCACAGGAGGTGGTTTCAGTTATAGAGCAGTATTCCGAGGCATCAGGCTCCAAGGTCAACCGTGATAAAAGTGACGTTTTTTGGATGAGCGAGGGAGGTGAGAGCTTTGCACTTCCAGACACCTTCCCGAGGCCTCAGCAGAAAGTCAAAGTATTAGGCATCGAGTTTGGCCCTGATGATTACAGTAAGTCAAATTGGGAAGCCAGGCTGAATGATGCTGATGTCAAGGTGAAATGCTGGAAAGGGTGGCGGCCCTCCTTGAGGGAAAGGGTGGACTTGATTAAGACCTACCTGATTCCTACCTTTTTGTATGTCAGCTTTGTTTGCATCTTGCCAGAGTCTTGCTATACCAGGATTTATAGTTGTTTCTTCCAATTATTATGGGGGAACAGGCTGAATCTTGTGAAGCGGAATGTGACTTACCTATCTAGGTGGAAGGGTGGCCTAAGGATGGTCAAACCGGTTGTGTTCTTCACTCTGATGTTTTTGAAACACAATTTTGGTAACATGCTAGCAGAGAGACCGCCTGGATGGGTAGGTATTTTCCAGATCTGGTTTAGAACTTTTCTGGGCTGTTGGGAGAGTGGCGGGCCAGTGAAAAGCCTAAGGATCAAGCATGGTAAGCTCCCGGCTTATGTTGCTCTGTGCCTGAAAATTCTTCAACGGTGGCATGTGACAGCAGAGGATATCAGGTCCCTTCCTAGGAGACTCCTGGGGGAGAAGATCGTGGGTACTGTCTTTCATGCACCACTGGCCTTAAGGGATTGACCAGGTCATATTATGAGGGAGGGTTTACGTTTAATAAATTCTGAGCGGATTCCCTTGAAATTTAGGGACCAGGCCTGTCTCGCTTTCCACGGTAGGCTCTATGTGAGGGGGAACGTGAAGTACCGCTCTTTGGACAATCGTGGTTGTCCAAGAGTGGAGTGTCAGGGTGAAGTGGAAACCATGGACCACTTCTTGCTTCAGTGCCCTTTCAATATAGAAGTCTATAAAAAGGTAGGGAGGGCTCTGAATATTCCTTTCCTGCCTTGCATGTCTTATGCTGAGTGGGTGTATGGAGCATTGCAGAATCGCAAGGGATTTGATTTGGACACTCTTTTTCTAGTCAGCTTAGTAGTCCGATATTACACCTGGAATGCACGGTGTCAAGTATCCCTTCGGCAGAAAGTCCTTCCTGTTCCGGTGGTGGTGTGTGAGATTCTTGGTGAGGTAGGGAAAATTCGGGGTCTCAAGAAAGACAGATGGTGGCAAAGGGTCTGGATAAAGGCGTGGAGGAATATCAGGCCTGTAGCTGCTGTTTGTTGATCTCTGGGTGTTGGGTTCTTTCCCTGTTTTCTCTTTGGACACTCCTTTAGATTTTCAAGGATAAACATAATTTTGAAGAAAGGCTACATACACATGATAATCTATGTTTCTTGGTGTGAATGTTAATCAAGTTGAGTAATGTGTAGAATTGTTGAAGATGTCTGTGCTATTTAGTGATATATGTATATGTGTGTATATATATATATATATATATATATATATATATATATAATTATAGTATAATACAGTGATATTCCTCTTGGTTGAAAAAAAAAACCCTTTTGTTCATATATTATAGGTTGAAGTAAGCCTTTATTATTATGTTTAGCCATATATACAATATGTTATGCATATTTTAAAAAAAAAAAGGGAAATATATGTATGTGTGTATATGTATGTATGTGTGTATGTATATATATGTATATATGTATAATATTTATTTTTTTTGTATTTTTGTATAAAAAAAAAAGTTGGAATGTGTTTCTTGTTTGCAAGATTCTCAAATAAAAAAATTGCCAACTCAATATTGAACCCCATGGACGAAGACTGGGATGCAATTAAAGTTCATGTAAAGGCAGGTGTCCCAATACTTTTGACATTATAGTGTGTATCTCAATGATTGGTAATCCTTTACAAATTGTAGTAAGCTGAAATGTACATAGGGCAGTCACATTTGCTTATTACATGAATTACTTCCTGCTTTGCAATGCTACATCATAGTGGCAATTAAACTTACATTATAAAAAAAAAGTTAGTAGGTGGAGTTTTACATCTTTCCCTTCCTGCTAACTGTAGCCAAGTGCTGGACTACAGAATTTTTTTTGTATAGCGTGTTCACTGGATTTGGCGTTGGGACGTATATATGCCTCGATAGGAGGATCGGCAAGGGGGGCTGAGACCAAGGTCCCCGATCCACAGCCGAACTGTAAATCGGCACTGCAGGGAGCTCATCACACTGATTACACCTAAAGTAAAAGCAGTGTGTTCTGTGCTCTTTGTCTCCCCCTACAGTGCAGTACCTGGCAGGAAGAGCTAAGGTAAAGGACTGACGATTTTTAAAAGGCTGTATGTATTTGTGTTTATATGTGTGCGCATGTATGTGTGTGTGTGTGTGTGTGTGCATGTGTGTGTGTGTAAGTGTGTGTGCATGTATGTTTATGTGTGTGCATGTAGGTGTATGTGTGTGTGTGTGTGTGCATGTGTGTATGTGTGTGTGTGCGCATGTGTTTATATGTGTGTGCATATATGCATTTATATATCTGTGTGTTTATATATGTGTGTGTGTTTATATACTGTATATGTGTATGTATGTATGTGTGTGTGTGTGTGTGCATACGTGTGTTTACATGTATGTACAGTCAGGTCCATAAATATTGGGACATTGACACAATTCAAATTTTTTTGGCTCTATACACCACCACAATTGATTTGAAACAAACAAGATGTGCTTTAACTGCAGACTTTCAGCTTTAATTTGAGGGTATTTACATCCAAATCAGGTGAACGGTGTAGGAATTACAACAGTTTGTATATGTGCCTCCCACTTTTTAAGGGACCAAAAGTAATGGGACAGATTAACAATCATCCATCAAACTTTCACTTTTTAATACTTGGTTGCAAATACTTTGCAGTCAGTTACAGCCTGAAGTCTGGAACGCATAGACATCACCAGACGCTGGGTTTCATCCTTGGTGATGCTCTGCCAGGCCTCTACTGCAACTGTCTTCAGTTCCTGCTTGTTCTTGGGGCATTTTCCCTTCAGTTTTGTCTTCAGCAAGTGAAATGCACGCTCAATCGTATTCAGGTCAGGTGATTGACTTGACATTGCATAACATTCCACTTCTTTTCCTTAAAAAATTCTTTGGTTGCTTTCGCAATATGCTTCGGGTCATTGTCCATCTGCACTGTGAAGCGCCATCCAATGAGTTCTGAAGTATTTTGCTGAATATGAGCAGATAATATTGCCCAAAACACTTCAGAATTCATCCTGCTGCTTTTGTCAGCAGTCACATCATCAATAAATACAAGAGAAGATTTTTAATTTATTCTTCTCCTCAGCCTTCACAAGGGAGAAGGGGGCTTCAGTAACCAAAACTGCAAGGTTTATCCTCATGACACGTCACAGGAAGCACCCTCATGGTTTAGAGAGGATAGAATTAGGAATAGATTTGAAAAACTTAACATTAATAAGTCATCGGGATCAGATGGCTTGCACCCAAGGGTCCTTAAAGAACTCAGTCAAGTAATTGCAAGGCCATTGTTCCTAAGGGATTATATACAAGATTTTAGTGGTGAAAACAGTATCATTAGCAGTAATCCGCATGGATTCATGAAGAATCCTCCTTGCCAAACCAATCTATTAACCTTCTATGAGGAGGTGAGCTGCCATCTAGATAAAGAAAGGCCTGTAGATGTGGTGTATCTGGATTTTGCAAAGGCATTCGGTACAGTCCCCCATAAACGTTTTTCGTACAAACTAAGGTCTGTCAGCATAGACCAAAGGGTGAGTATATGGATTGAACACTGGCTACAGGGGCGAGTTCAGAGGGTAGTGATAAATGGGGAGTACTCAGAATGGTCCGGTTTGGAAAGTGGGGTCCCCCAGGGTTCTGTCCTGTGACCAATCCTATTTAATTTAATCATAAACAACCTAGAGCATAGGTCTTCAAACTATGGCCCTCCAGTTGTTCAAGAACTACAATTCCCATCATGCCTAGTCATGTCTGTGAATGTCAGAGTTTTACAATGCCTCATGGGATGTGTAGTTCCGCAACAGCTGGAGGGCCATAGTTTGAGGATCTCTGACCTAGAGGATGGGACAGCTCAATCTCAGTATTTGCAGACGATACTAAACTAAGCAGAGCAATAACTTATCCGCAGGATGTGGAAACCTTGCAAAAAGATTTGAACAAATTAATGGGGTGGGCAACTACATGGCAAATGAGGTTTAATGTACAAAAATGTAAAATAATGCATTTGGGTGGCAAAAATATGAATACAATCTGCTCACTAGGGGGAGAACCACTGGGGGAATCTAGGATGGAAAGGGACCTGATGATAGGCTCAGCAATGGCATGCAATGCCAAGCTGCTGTTAACAAAGCAAACAGAATATTGGCATGCATTAAAAAGGGAATTAACTCCAGAGATAAAACGATAATTCTGCCATTCCACAAGACTCTGGTCTGGCCGCTCCTGGAGTATGCTGTCTGGTTCTGGGCTCCAGTCCTCAGGAAGGATGTGCTGGAACTGTAGAGAGTCCAGAAAAGGGCAACAAAGCTAATAAAGGGACTGGAGAATATTAGTTACGAGGAAATATTACGAGCATTGAATTTATTGTCCCTGGAGAAGAGACTTTTGAGAGGGGATATGATTTCAATGTACAAATACCATACTGGTGTCCCCACAATAGGGATATAACTTTTCAGCAAAAGAGAATTTAAAACGACACGTGGCTATTCACTAAAATTAGAAGAAAAGCGGTTTGACCTTAAACTGCGTAGAGGGTTTTTTACTGTGAGAGCGGTAAGGATATGGAATTCTCTTCCACAAGCAGTAGTTTCTGCAGGAAGCATAGATAATTTCAAAAAACTATTAGATAGGTCCCTAAGCGACCATAACATACAGGGATATACAATGTAATATTGACATAAAAGCGCACACACCGTTTGGACCTGATGGACTTGTGTCTTTTTTCAACCTCACCAACTATGTAACTATGTATACCTAAACTGTAAAAAATAAAAAATTTGAGGCAGACTTCTAGAAGTCCTGTAAAGAAGCTGCGCTAAAAGTTAAATGATAGTCCATACGAATAACATCAAGGAAAAAGAATATGAATCCTTCCAGAGTAAAGACACCACCACCGTGCACTTATAAGCAATAGTGTCAATCCACCTTAGTAGTTGATTCTGCTTACCAGATGGCAAGCATAAAAGGGCAAGTGGCTTTAGCCCAGCCAAGGCCTTTTAGCTTGCTGACACTCCCGGTGTTCCGATGGCGGGGGGTAAATCTCCAGGCTCACACATGATGTCCACAAATCCCCATTTTGCAAAGGAAAACCCGGATAACTCAGAGGAAAGAAAGACTTGCCATAGTGTGATATCCTCAAAAAAATGTTTTTAAAAACAAGTAATCACTTACATTTAAAATAGCAGAGTTGCGTGTACGAAAAGCCGGCCGGCATACAAACAAAACGGAGCCAAAAAAAGGACATCAATTTTGTTTGGGTACAGCTTCGCACGACCGCACAATTGTCAGTTAAAACGACGCAGTGCCTTATCGCAAAAAATGGCCTGGTCATTAGGGGGGAAAATTCTTCCGGTCCTTAAGTGGTTAAAGATGGAATTAAAATTTGCAGAATGATTAGCAACAAATTGACAACATTTTAAAGAACAGAAAACACTTTGGAAATACAGAATACAAAAATGTTTTATTACCTACTGTATATTGTTTTAGCGCAGAGTTTATAGCGTTTTGTTTTAGTGCACTAAATGCACTTTAGAGGAAAAGATACATTTTTCTTTGAACCTGAGTTGGTATAGAGAGGGAAAACAAGCCAGTTCAAGCATTTCATATGCAGAAATTCCCCCGAATTTTCAGGACATTTTAAGATGTAATCTGGTTTAATCTTACAAGTCTTGTTTTTATCATTGCTCTTCCTAAACATTTCATAAGAGTCCATCACAAAATACATTAATTAGAGTAAGGTCATGTGGTCTTGTCACAGACCTGCTGACTTTGCTGGCGAAAGATTCACACATTTAGCTCATATTTAAATTGGAGATCTTAAAAACAACAAATCTATTCATTGCTACATGGGAAATTTGCTGCGTGAAAATTTGTAAAACGTATTATAATCAGGAAAAGGTGTAGCTGAATTTTTTAAAACACAGTTTCCTGGGAAACTGTACCTTATATAACATTTTAAAAAACACACTGGTAATGTGTTACTATCTATACTATTTATAAAGATGCTTTGGGCTATATAGAGTGTGACATAAGATATGCGTATAATGTGGGATTAAAGTCAATATAGCACGAGGAATCTAAGAAAAAGGCAGAATGGAGGATTAAAGTCCGATGTAGGATGTGAAACTGAAGTCCTGTAAGAAACCATGAATCAGACCGAGACAGAAGTACAGTTAAATCACACTTGTTTAATAATAAAAGTAAATAGAACAAACGTAGTCAAAACATAGCCAATGTTCAGTAGGAACGGATAGTCAGACAAGCCAGAAAGTCAGGAAGCCAGAGATCAGCGTAGTGGAGCGCCAAGCAGGATCTGGAGCCAGAAGTAATGTCAGCCAAGCAAGTCTTTAACAGGAACGCAGGAGATAGTCTCTGTTATGTTGACCAAGGCGAAGGTAGAGATCATCTGGGCTGGACGGCTTAAGTAGGCAGGACTGAGGAGCAGTATATCATCAACAGGTGAGTCACTGTGGAGAGATATGAGCTGGCAATTAGCCGACAGCTGAGCGGCCAGCTCAGAGGAAGGAAGGGCTGAGCCCAGCCCTGACAAGTCCAATGTAGAATGTGAGACCGAAGTCCAATGTAGAATGTGGGACTGAAGTCCACTGTAGAATGTGGGACCTAATGTCAATGTACCATGAGGAACCTAAGGTCAATGTAGAATGTGGGACAAAAGTCCAATGTAGAACGTGGGACCTAATGTCAATGTTCCATGAAAAACTTAAGAACTTAAAGTCAATGTAGAATGTGGTACCAAAGTCCAATGTAGAATATGGGACCTAATATCAATGTACCATGAGGAACCTAAGGTCAATGTAGAATGTGGAACCAAATGTAGGGGGAGAACCACTGGGGGAATCTAGGATGGAAAAGGACCTGGGGGTCCTAGTAGATGATAGGCTCAGCAATGGCATGCAATGCCAAGCTGCTGCAAGCAAAGTCAACAGAATATTGGCATGCATTAAAAAGGGGATTAACTCCAGAGATAAAACGATAATTCTTCCATTCTACAAGACTCTGGTCCAGCCACTCCTGGAGTATGTCATCCGGTTCTGGGCTCCAGTCCTCAGGAAGGATGAGCTGGAACTGTAGAGAGTCCAGAGAAGGGCAACAAAGCTAATAAAGGGATTGGACGATGCTTGTTATGAGGAAAGATTATTAGCATTGAATTTATTCTCCCTTGAGAGGGGATATGATTTCAATGTACAAATACCATACTGGTGACCCCACAATAGGGATAAAACTTTTCCACGAAAGAAAATTCAAAACGACACGTGGCCATTCACTAAAATTAGAAGAAAAGCGGTTTAACCCTAAACTGCGTAGAGGGTTCTTTACTGTGAGAGCGGTAAGGATATGGAATTCTCTTCCACAAGCAGTGGTTTCTGCAGGAAGCATAGATAATTTCAAAAAACTATTAGATAGGCACCTAATCAACCATAACATACAGGGATATACAATGTAATATTGACATAAAAGCGCACACACAGGTTGGACCTGATGGACTTGTGTCTTTTTTCAACCTCACCAACTATGTAACTATGTATACCTAAACTGTAAAAAATTTAAATTTTGAGGTGGACTTCTAGAAGCTTTTTTGCTATTTCACCCTCTACAGAGGGAGTGAGCAGGCAAATTTCATGTAAAAAAAAAAATATTTGAGCTATTCAAATTCAGATTCCAACTTGGGATACTTTATTAATCCCAAAGGAAAATTACTAAAGTTTGAAGACTGAAAAATGTAACATTTTTGAATCACATATTTTAAGCCATTGCAGCACAGTTCTGCCTGTATGAACAGGCAGCAGTTCAAAAGTGACTGAGCAGGCATTTAGCATCTGTAAAAATAAAACAAAAAAACACAATGACAATGAAAATAGCATACATAATTACCTAACAATAAACAAGACCATTGCCCATTGCGTGGGCAATTAAAGCTTTTTATCCACAGAGGTAAGTGCAGTGGGGACTGGGGGGGGGGGGGGATGCAACTCCAGATACATTTTTAAATGTACAGATGAAATACATATAAGATAGCTACAAAGGATATGTATTTCTATCCACTTAGTCATGAGATTTACACAGCTCTGCACATAGCACAGCCCAGCGGTGTACTTCTTCCTCCATGTTCATACAGAACTGCAGGAATCTCCAGTGAAAACCCATATTGTGCAGGGACTATTACAATCCCATCAAGTACTTTTTAGGAGATCCTCATTAAGGGAGATACACCCAATGTAGCTAATGACATAGCACAGTCCAGCCTGGCAGCACTGAAGACCTTTTTATTTCTTCTGTAGTTCAGTAACACTTGCAGATCTTGTCTCTCCCCTAGCCCTTATTTAGGCAGTGAACAAAAGATGGACCTGTCTGTCACTCTGCTCTCTCCTCTCCTCTTATCAACGTTTTCTTTGCTACTGCTGAAGCATAACCGATTGGCTCTTTGTGCTGCTTCTCCCTCTCCCAATCCAAGCTCTATTGTTTCAAACCTGCAGAGTTGAGGGTAAAAAATGATATTGAAAAGCTAACCAAGTACCAAGTTAACCAATTTAGTTCTTGGGGGTTCCTATAGCCAGATCCATTGGACTTGTGTTCCAGAACTTAGGAAGTGGTATACTGATGGAAGCACTCAAGCGGAGTGTGGGACGTTCCGTGACAGTGGTGGCAAGCAGGACGCTTCCTGCAATCTGGGACATCCAAACCTCCAACTGGATCCAAGATCAGCATAGCAGACTTCAGTCACCCCAGCGGAGATATGTACCTGGCATCAGAGTTCCCGGGGCTGCTGCGGATCATCCTTTCAACATACTCCAGGACTGTGTCTGAGGATGAATACCTGGAGCTCAGGCAGCTTCGGGTGGAGCCCGCTGGTTTAAAACAGGGCAAGTGCTTTCCAACCCAAGAGCAACGGGCCAGTGACCAACGGGCATTGCGGATAGCATTCCTGGGAGAGCGGCCCCAGGAGCAATGTGTGACTGAGTTGGACAGGCTGGTCCAGCAGGAGATAGAGCTGGACAATAGTTATCGGGCTCTGCAATGGCACGCAGAGGAGGAATATTTAGGGGAGACAACAGAATTCTCTCCGGAGGGATATGACTTTAGAGGCCCTGGATTGCTGTGGGAGAGCCTTACAGATCATTTTATGTTTGGCGATGAAGGGGAACCTGACCTTGAGGACCTGCGAGAATATAGAGAGGCTATGCTCGGTCTTGCAGGGGTCTCAGAGCTCAAACCTGATCTGGACCATTTGCTAAGGAAGGAACAGCATCTGGAAAGGGCATACAGGAAACTGTATAGAACACGTTCAGCAGCATGCCAGAGAATCGGCAGTAGAAAATCCGGAGATTGCCATCCCCAAACCTGAAGTGCTGACAACAGGGCAGAGCTCTGCTAACCTCTGCCCAGCAATGATAGCATCTTCTGGGTTCCATGGACAGGAGATGGTGAACCTATATCCCCAGACATCAGTTGCAGAGACATGGGATTTGATAGACTTTTCTGCTGAGGAAGAACAACCTGATGAGCCTCCAGCAGAAGAACTGCTATCAGGGCCAAAGTTCACTGTGCTCTGCCCAGCACCAACAGTGGCTTCGGCCTTCTTGAGAGAAGAGGTAGTCGGCCTTTCTCCCACAACACTGGCAGGGACATGTGATTTTCTGCCAGCAGCATCTATGGAGTTACAACAAACTTCTTCAGCTGAAGATCTGGTAACAGAACAGAGGGTCCAAGACCTCTGCCCCACACTTTTAGCAATTCCAGAGACTGGGGATTTAATAGACGTTTCTGTAGAGGAGGAACCACCTAGCAAACCCCCAGCAGAAGTGCTGGCAACCAGACAGAGGGACCAAGACCTCTGCCCCACACCTGTGGCAGTTTCGGAGGCTCAGGGTGAGAAGGTGGCAATCACTTCCCAGCAGCAGATACAGGAGGAGAAGGGAGAGAAGGTGTGTGTTGTCCCTCCTCAACAGTTGGCCAGGGTGGAGGAAGCGGACTTTCTCCCCAGCAAAGATCTGTGCACCTGGGAGACAGTACCATAGACATGTCGTCCCAGCAGCCAGATGAGGGAATGGAAAAGGAAGCAACTGGCTCACCTCCCCAATGGCAGCTACACAGTTTGGGAGTGGAGGAAGCCAGCCTTCTGCCCCAACGGTTAGCCGGAGCGGAGTCCCCAGCAGAAGTGCTGGCAACAGGGCAGAGTGCTACCAACCTCTGCCCAGCACCGGCAACAACTGTGGAGTCCCTGGGAGCCGGGGCAGTCGGCCCCTCTCTCCAGCGACAAGCTGTTGTAGTGGAGATGCTTCTCCCAGCTGAATCGCTGGCAACAGGGCAGAGCACTGCTGGCCTCTGCCTAGCACCTACAGTTTCTTCTCAGCTTCAGGGAACTGGAACAGTGGGCCCCTCTGCCCAGCAACAGGCGAAGCCATGGAATGGTAAACACCACCCAGATGAAGCGCTGACAGATGGACAGAGAGTCAATGACCTCTGCCTCACGCCTACTGAGGTCAACTATTCCTTGCAACCAAGAAAGGAGATCATGCGGACAGACTTTGTGAGTTCACTCTGCCTGACTAACGCATGTCCAGACCAGGTGGAGGTCTGGGACCTTGTTAGTCAACTTTTGCTGGGGGAGAAATGTGACAGACTCACCCAAGATAAAGGCTTTTGGAGGGGACTGAATGTGAGCCTCTTGCCTACAGATTATGGGCACTGGCATTTGGGGTACCCTTGAGGTGTTGTTACTTTGGCTTCGGGTCCTTGTCCCCCAGGACACACAGACTCCGGGGACCCTGTATTTGCCATAGTAGCAATAGAGACTGCGTCATACTGTTGGGACTCATACTGTGAGAAGATGCTAATGTCATCAACTTCACTCACCTGTCTGATGTCAGCTATAATGTGGTTAATGTAAATGAGTTTAGTCTCACAGGTTCTAAGGGTATTCAACTTATTGTTGTTTGTTCTAATTAACCCTGTGTTGATGTTTATGGTAATGTGTGTTGAATAGTCAATGAGCTAGGAGACGTAGTCACCTAGGCTGTATAAAGGATTAGATAATTAGCTCATGTTAATTAGGTTACAGTTGTATTGTTAGAGGAGGTTCCAACGGCATATAAAGTCTTGTCATTTTGATTCTAAATAAAATTAGTCCTGATGTACTCCAAGACTGGTGTTGTCTAGTTCTTGGGGGTTCCTATAGCCAGATCCATTGGACTCGTGTTCCAGAACTTAGGAAGCGGTATACTGACGGAAGCACTCAAGCGGAGTGTGGGATGTTCTGTGACAGTCTCCATGAACAAAAGTGCTGGCTTGTGAGTTTACAAATCGAAATGTCTGGAAAAATAAAAATGTGTGTAAATAGAGTATTGGGGATGTGGAGAAACAAGTGAAGTGTATGTAAAATGAAGTGATAAACTGGGTAATGTATAAATATACACCCAATATGTCCGCATGTGTTGGTAATGGGGGAAAAAATGTGATGTGAAATATAAATAGTGTAATGTGTATGAAGTGAACTGACCTGAATCTGAAAAATACCTGAGAAAAAAAACAAAAAAAACAAAAACTAGAACCTAGTGATGGAATAGGAAATGTGAATGTGTGTGAACAAAAAAGTGCAATAACCAATCATAACAACCAAAAAATGGACCTGGACCAAAGGACACTTACCCAAGCTGCATACCATGCAACACCAAGCAAAGGGATAGCTGGTGTGCAGGAGCCCCAGTCAGAGACCAGCCATGTAAGCAGCCGGCTCCGACTGAGGGTATATGTACATGTACGCCGCCAACGCCACGTGCGTGAACACAGGAGGGGTGGGAGGCGGCGTCCACACCTGAGCCGAAATGCTCGGTGATTGGCGCCGAACCACCCCCACATAAGTCACGCAGTTGGTGCTCTCAGCGACAGCGTGGTGACGTCATAGCCGACGCCAATCGCTTGACGTGAGTACCGTGGCGCCAATGCGCGAAGGGGTGTCCCCCCGATCTCCTAAAAAACAACTGTGCAGGGAGAAGGGGGAGGACCCACGAAGCGCATCGCAGCTCCCGCAATGTGGAAAGGACCACCCACACACCATGAACGGGCTCAGTACCCCAAACTTGCACACATCGCCAGAGCGGCAAGAACGCATGGATGTAAAAATTGTAAATTGTATAATCATATAAAGAATATAACATAAATTGTAACTGTGGGACCTATGCCGGGAATGCCATATATTGCTGTCACTAGTAAAACTAATAAATACATACATCGATATACCTAAAATTGCTTGGCTAACCCAGATGTACAAATCCCTGAACAGGGAGTACACACATCTGAGAGTGCACCTCACACGTGAATAGCAGGGGAACACTGCTAATCCAACTATTTCAACTGCTTCCATCCCTGTACGAACTGGAGAAAAAGGAAGGTTTGGGACTTTATATGAGGCACAGGTAGGCACCTCCTTCCCTATATTGGATACATTTGAGGAGGAAATGGGACTTTAAATGAAGCAGTTGAAATGCGGAGGTGATAATAAAAATATAAAGTTTTATCCATATCAGGATAAGTGATAGAGTAATTTCATATATATACATATAAGCACAAGGTATAAACATGGTAGTACAAGGGTATATAAATATACACATAAATATGATTCATAGTGGTCAATTAATAATATAACAGCAATATGGCCTAAAATGCCGAACACAGCATGCCCGGCACCTGTACTGATAGTCGCACATTAGAAATGTATGTATTTATTAGTTTTAGTAGTAACAGCAATATATGGCAGTTACAATTTATGTTATACGATTATTTATCATATTATATATGATTATACAATTTACAATTTTTACATCCATGCGCTCTTGTCGCTCTGGCGATGTGTGCAAGTTTGGGGTACTGAGCCCGTTCATGGTGTGTGGGGGGTCCTTTCCACATTGCGGGAGCTGCAATGCGCCTCGTGGGTCCTCCCCCTTCTCCCTGCACAGTTGTGTTTAGGAGATCGGGAGGACGCCCCTTTGGGCATCAGCGCCACGGTCCTCACGTCAAGTGATTGGCGTCGGCTATGACGTCACCGCGCTGTCGCTGAGAGCACCAACTGCGTGACTTATGTGGGGGTGGTTTGGCGCCAATCAGCGAGCGTTTCGGCTCAGGTGCGGACGCCGCCTCCTGCCCCTCCTGTGTTCACGCACGTGGCGTTGGCAGTGTATATGTACATATACCCTCAGTCGGAGCCGGCTGCTTACATGGTTGGTCTCCGCCTGGGGCTCCTGCACACCAGCTATCCCTTTGCTTGGTGTTGAATGGCATGCAGCTTGGGTAAGTGTCCTTTGGTCCAGGTCCATTTTTTGGTTGTTATGATTGATTATTGCACTTTTTTGTTCACACACATTCACATTTCCCATTCCATCACTAGGTTCTAGTTTTTGTTTTTTTTGTTTTATTTCTCAAGTATTTTTCAGATTCAGGTCAGTTCACTTCATACACATTACACTATTTATATTTCACATCACATTTTTTCCCCCATTGCCAACACATGCGGACATATTGGGTGTATATTTATACATTACCCAGTTTATCACTTCATTTTACATACACTTCACTTGTTTCTCCCCATCCCCAATACTCTATTTACACACATTTTTATTTTTCCAGACATTTCAATTTGTAAACTCACAAGCCAGCACTTTTGTTCATGGAGACTACCTCAGGCACTTCACCAGCACCCCAAGCTGTTTGTGTACAGTTATGCCTCCTCAGCTCCCGTGATGTGGTTTATGCTTCTGGTTCACCGTGTCTCGCTCGCCCCATATTGCACTCACTACCGGGGTTGGGTGAGTGTGGTTTACCATATCTGTATAATTTACAGGAATCTGTCGCATCTGCTCCTGACGAGTGGAGATACTTCCATGAAACGCGTAGATCTACTGGATGCTACAGAGACACATATTATGCTCCGATGATGTCATTAATATGAAACCAATATTTGTAGATGTCAGAGAGCTCACCTTGCTGGTCACGGTGCTGGCCGTCCTGGGGCGAGCTAGTGCGCGCCGGTGTGCGTTGGCGTGTGTCCCTGTGCGTGCTACTGTGCGCGCTCCTGCAGGCGCTGGTTTGTGTACTGGCGTGCGGGTGCATGCGGGTGTGCGCGCACACCTGTGAGCGTCGGTGTGTACGTGTGAGCGCCATTTGACGCCAACCGGCCTCTTTAGGTTTGCCATGCATTCTGCTCGGTGCTGCTTGATCAACAGCTCCCTGTGCCTTAGTTCCCGTTGCCTGTCTTGTGTTCCTGTGTACCTGATCTCATTACAACCCGTATTGCCTTTGGAATCTCCTGCTTGCTGCCCGTACCTGACCTTGGCCTGTTTGACTCCGCTTCTGCCTGCTCCTATTGTACCTTTGCTGCCAGCCTGTTGCCAAACCCTGCTTGTGCCCTGACCTGTCTGTCTTGCTCCTGCTCAGCACCTGTAGCCTGTGTTCCTGACTACTGACCTGCTGCTTGAAGATCATCTCTCATCCAGTACCTGGATCCCTTCAGCAGGCTCTCATACCACTCCGCACTCCTGTGCCTCCTGTCTGCTCTACCAGGGGCCATGAGTCGGATAAGTAAGGGAGTCTACCCTCTGCCCAAGTGGACTCATCAGTCTGGTAAGTGGAAGTCTGACAGTAGATTTCCGCTGTGCGAAAATCAGTACAGGTGCCAGGCATGCTGTGGTCGGCATTTTAGGCCATATTGCTGTTATATTATTAATTGACCACTATGAATCATATTTATGTGTATATTTATATACCCTTGTACTACCATGTTTATACCTTGTGCTTATATGTATATATATGAAATTACTCTATCACTTATCCTGATATGAATAAAACTTTATATTTTTATTATCACCTCCGCATTTCAACCGCTTCATTTAAAGTCCCATTTCCCCCTCAAATGTATCCAATATACAATATAGGGATGGAGGCGCTTACCTGTGCCTCATATAAAGTTCCAGACCTTCCTTTTTCTCCTAAATATACAGTTTAACCACTTAAGGACCAGCCGCAGCAGTTGTACTGCAGCAGGTTGGCTCCCCTGCGTGAATCCCCTTCATTGTACTTCGGCTTGCGCAGGAGCAGTTGCAGGAGCGTGCCCTTGGGTTGGGGCGGACTCGGTGTCTGCCGGCGACCCGTGATCGCCTAGTACAGAGCCAGAATGGGGATCCGCCTTTGTAAACAAGGCGGATCCCCATTCTGACAGATGACATGACAGAGATCTACTCTTCCCATTCATCGGGAACAGCGATCTCTTTCATGTCCCAGGCAGCCCATCCCCCTACAGTTAGAGCACACCTAGGGAACACAGTGAACCCCTTGATCGTCCCCTAGTGTTAACCCCTTCCCTGCCAGTGTAATTTTTACATTGATCAGTGCATTTTTTTAGCACTGATCAATGTAATAATATCACTGGTCCCCAAAAATTGTCATTTGGGGTCAGATTTGTCCGCTGCAATATTGCAGTCCTGCTAAAAATTGCAGATTGCCACTATAACTAGTAAAAACAATAATAAAAAAAAAAAAGTCCCTAAATCTATCCCATAGTTTATAGACGAGATAACTTTTGTGCAAACCAATCAATATACGCCTATAGCGATTTTTTTACCAAATGTAGAAGAATATATATCGGCCTAATCTAATGAATACATTTGTTTTTTTTTATATTTTTTTTTGGATATGTATTATAGCAAAAAGTAAAAAATTGATTTATTTTTTTAAATTGTGGCTCTTTGTTTGTTTATAGCGCAAAAAATAAAAACCGCAGAGGTGATCAAATACCACCAAAAGAACGCTCTATTTGTGGGAAAAAAAGGACGTCAATTTTGTTTGGGTACAGCTTCGCATGACCGCACAATTGTCACTTAAAACGGCGCAGTGCTGTATCGCAAAAAATGGCCTGGTCATTAAGGGGGAAAATTCTTCCGGTCCTTAAGTGGTTAAAGATGGAATTCAAATTTGCACAATGATTAGCAACAAATTAGAAACATTTTAAAGAACAGAAAACTCTTTGGAAATACAGAATACCAAAATGTTTTATTACCTACTGTATATTGTTATAGCGCAGAGTTTATAGTGTTTTGTTTTAGTGCACTAAATTCACTTTATAGAACCCTAAGTTGGTATAGAGAGGGAAAACAAGCCAGTTCAAGCATTTCATATGCAGAAATTCCCCCCAAATTTTCAGGATATTTTAAGATTTAATCTGGTTAAATCTTACAAGTCTTGTTTTTATCATTGCTCTTCCTAAACATTTCATAAGTCCATCACAAAATACATTAATTAGAGTAAGGTCATGTGGTCCTGTCACAGAGTGACCTGCTGACTTTGCTGGTGAAAGATTCACACATTTAGCTCATATTTAAATTGGTAATCTTAAAAACAACAAATCTATTCATTACTACATGGGAAATTTGCTGCGTGACAATTTGTAAAATGTATTAAAATCAGGAAAAGGTGTAGCTGATTTTTTTTAAAACACAGTTTCCTGGGAAACTGTACCTTTATATAACATTAAAAAAAAACACATTGGTAATGTGTTACTGTGTATACTATTTAGAAAGATGCTGTGGGCTATGTAGAGTATGACATAAGATATGTGTAGAATGTGGGATTAAAGTCAATATAGCATGAGGAATCTAAGAAAAAGGCAGAATATAGGATTAACCCCTTCCCGCCGAGCGTACACAGATGTGCGTACTCGGCTTTTCAGGGTTATGCCGGGATAATTATCCCGGTACTGTTTATTAGAGCCGGCGATCGGCTATCCAGGTATAACAACCGATGTGGCTAAAAGCCGCTCGGCTTTTAAACCGGAGGAGTGCGCTTACCGGGCCTCCCTCCGGATGACCAATCGGCCGCCTCCGGCGGCTGGGGACGGTCTGGAACGAAGACGTGAGCGGCTTCGTTCCAGCCTCCTAATCGTAAACACAGAAGCGACGTTATGATGTCACTTCCCGTTTACTCGGCTGCCAATGGCGCCAGTTTTAAAAAAATACACAGCATTCAGAATCGCCATTTTCGGCGATCTGAATACTTTGAAGTGCAAAGGAGGGATTGGTGGTCTTTTAGACCTCCGATCCCTCCATAAAGAGTACCTGTCACCACCTATTACTGTCACAAGGGATGTTTACATTCCTTGTGACGGCAATAAAAGTGATTAAAAAAATGTTTTTTTTAAAAACACAATTTATTCATATAAAAATAAATATAATAAATAAGAAATTTTTTTTTTTTTAAAAGCGCCCCCTGTCCCCGCGAGCTCGCACAGCAAAGAAAACGCATACGGAAGTCGCGCCCGCATATGTAAACGATGTTCAAATCACACATGTGAGGTATCGCCGTGATCGTCAGAGCAAGAGCAATAATTCTAGCACTAGACCTCCTCTGTAACTCTAACCTGGTAACCGTAAAATAAATTTAAAGCGTCGCCTATGGAGATTTTTAGGTTTGTCGCCATTTCACGAGTGTGTGCAATTATAAAGCGTGACATGTTTGGTATCTATTTACACGGCATAACATCATCTTTCACATTATACAAAAAAATTGGGCTAATTTTACTGTTTGTTTTTTTTTTAATTCATGAAAGTGTCCCTTTTCCCAAAAAGTTGCGTTTAAAACACCGCTGCACAAATACCGTGCGACATAAAATATTCCAACATTTTGCCATTTTATTCTCTAGATTCTCTGCTAAAAAATATATATATATAATGTTGGGGGGGTCTAAGTAATTTTTTAGCAAAAAAATATGGATTTTAACTTGTAAACACCAAATGTCAAAAATAGGCTTAGTCATGAAAGGTTTAAAGTCCAATGTAGGATGTGAAACTGAAGTCCTGTAAGAAACCATGAATCAGACCGAGACAGAAGTACAGTTAAATCACACTTGTTTAATAATAAAAGTAAATAGAACAAATGTAGTCAAAACATAGCCAAAGTTCGGTAGGAACGGATAGTCAGACAAGCCAGAAAGTCAGGAAGCCAAAGATCAGCGTAGTGGAACTCCAAGCAGAATCTGGAGCCAGAAGGAATGTCAGCCAAACAAGTATTTAACAGGAATGCAGGAGATAGTCTCTGTTCAACAGGTGAGTCACTGTGGAGAGATAGGAGCTGGCAATTAGCCGACAGCTAAGCGGCCAGCTCAGAGGAAGAAAGGTCTGAGCCCAGCCCTGACAAGTCCAATGTAGAATGTGGGACTGAAGTCCACTGTAGAATGTGGGACCTAATGTCAATGTACCATGAGGAACCTAAGGTCAATGTAGAATGTGGGACAAAAGTCCAACGTAGAACGTGGGACCTAATGTCAATGTTCCATGAGAAACTTAAGAACTTAAGGTCAATGTAGAATGTGATATCAAAGTCCAATGTAGAATGTGAGACCTAATATCAATGTACCATGAGGAACCTAAGGTCAATGTAGAATGTGGGACCAAAGTCTTAAGTAGAATGTGGGACCTAATGTCAATGTACCATGAGGAACCTAAGGTCAATGTAGAATGTGGGACCAAAGCCCAATGTATAATGTGAGACTGAAGTCCAATGTAGAACGCAGGACCTAATGTCAGTGTACCATGAGGAACCTAAGAACTTAAGGTCAATGTAGAATGTGGGACCAAAGTCCAATATAAAATGCAGGACATAAAGTCAATGTACAGAAAAAATAGACTCTGTATCAAGAGACAGAGAAGGAAAGAGGCTATTCCTATGACAAAGAATGTAACATTGGGTACAAAAAGTTAGATAAATTTTATTAGTATCAAAAAATAACTTCCAGTTAAAACAATTTTAACAGGGGTTCAAACTCCCCCGACAGGGAAATTACACAAAGCCACTTGGACATTGTATGTCTAGCATGCTTAAATATAAC